>NC_074698.1:15954382-16254382 GCF_029448725.1 Salvelinus fontinalis
TTTCATCAACATTCACAAGACACATTCCCTGTGGTGACTGAATGCAGTAATTCAATACTCCATGACACCAATTAGTGAGGTAAATAATAGCGTGGGCAGAAGAGGCAGAATCCCATCCGCTCTCACTGATCTCCAGTCTACCCTTATCAAAGCCGCTTTCTTCAAAACTCCAATTTGAGATCACAGGGAAGCTCTAAGTCATCAGTGCAGCTCTAACTCTGACGCTTCCCCACAGTGAGGAATATGTGTTCAATAACAGAAGCCACACCATATGCTGCTGCCTGTCCAATTTCTCTCAGCCTCACGTCTGCACTGGCAGGAATCGACAATATCCGATATCTCCACTCCGACTTAAACACTGCAATTTTGACCAGGCCGGGTGAAACTGGGAAAGGGTAAAAGATAAAAGGAGAGGCAAGGACTGGGTCCTCCAAGACGTTTATGGCATTTACTCCCAGATTGAACCATCTGCTCTCTTAACTCCAGCAGTCACACCTGGCCGATTTGAAAATCAATAGCGTTTTCTTTTCAGATGGATAAATAAAGCCTTGGTTAGACCGGATGTTGCTCTGTGTCCCAGCCAGCCACTGCTATCTGTCTGGGGTCAGTGAGCTGGGAGAGGAACACAAACACTGTCTGTCTGGGGTCAGAGAGCTGGGAGAGGAACACATAAACGCTGTCTGTCTGGCTGGAACTCCAGTCCACAGGGAGACAGGAGGCTTATCAGGGTGAGACCAAATGTAACCAAACACACTGTATGGGAATGAACCCTGAGATTGGCTGCCTTATACATGGTTACACATCACCTAAAAAGGTAAGACGGTATAAATAGAGATGTGTTTATAAGATATGTATGACATGAGTGCCAGAGAAATAAGCTTGTTCATTCATCCAAATGTGTGTGCAAAAAACCTCTCAAAGTGGGAAAAATATCATGATGTCACAACAAGTCACATGACTCTCAATGAATATATGTCACAGGAATAGAGCATTCATGAGGGGATTAAGAATTGACAGAACAGTTAGAATGGCCACTGTACTGTTCTCCCTGGAGCTATCCATGGTGCTGAAAAAGTCCTCTTTCATGCATGACTTTATATACTCTGAGCCAGAGGAAGAAGTTATGAACCACTAGACTCAGTCTGAATACTGTGATAGGTCCCATCCTTACATATACACTGCTCAAAAAAATAAAGGGAACACTTAAACAACACAATGTAACTCCAAGTCAATCACGCTTCTGTGAAATCAAACTGTCCACTTAGGAAGCAACACTGATTGACAATACATTTCACATGCTGTTGTGCAAATGGAATAGACAAAAGGTGGAAATTATAGGCAATTAGCAAGACACCCCCAATAAAGGAGTGATTCTGCAGGTGGTGACCACAGACCACCTCTCAGTTCCTATGCTTCCTGGCTGATGTTTTGGTCACTTTTGAATGCTGGCGGTGCTCTCACTCTAGTGGTAGCATGAGACAGAGTCTACAACCCACACAAGTGGCTCAGGTAGCGCAGCTCATCCAGGATGGCACATCAATGCAAGCTGTGGCAAGAAGGTTTGCTGTGTCTGTCAGCGTAGTGTCCAGAGCATGGAGGCGCTACCAGGAGACAGGCCAGTACATCAGGAGACGTGGAGGAGGCCGTAGGAGGGCAACAACCCAGCAGCAGGACCGCTACCTCCGCCTTTGTGCAAGGAGGAGCACTACCAGAGCCCTGCAAAATGACCTCCAGCAGGCCACAAATGTGCATGTGTCAGCATATGGTCCCACAAGGGCTCTGAGGATCTCATCTTGGTACCTAATGGCAGTCAGGCTACCTCTGGCGAGCACATGGAGGGCTGTGCGGCCCCACAAAGAAATGCCACCCCACACCATGACTGACCCACCGCCAAACCGGTCATGCTGGAGGATGGTGCAGGCAGCAGAACGTTCTCCACGGCGTCTCCAGACTCTGTCACATGTGCTCAGTGTGAACCTGCTCTCATCTGTGAAGAGCACAGGGCGCCAAAGGCGAATTTGCCAATATGGTATTCTCTGGCAAATGCCAAACGTCCTGCACAGTGTTGGGCTGTAAGCACAACCCCCACTTGTGGACGTCGGGCCCTCATACCACTCTCATGGAGTCTGTTTCTGACCGTTTGAGCAGACACATGCACATTTGTGGCCTGCTGGAGGTCATTTTGCAGGGCTCTGGTAGTGCTCCTCCTTGCACAAAGGCGGAGGTAGCGGTCCTGCTGCTGGGTTGTTGCCCTCCTACGGCCTCCTCCACGTCTCCTGATGTACTGGCCTGTCTCCTGGTAGCGCCTCCATGCTCTGGACACTACGCTGACAGACACAGCAAACCTTCTTGCCACAGCTCGCATTGATGTGCCATCCTGGATGTGCTGCACTACCTGAGCCACTTGTGTGGGTTGTAGACTCCGTCTCATGCTACCACTAGAGTGAGAGCACCGCCAGCATTCAAAAGTGACCAAAACATCAGCCAGGAAGCATAGGAACTGAGAAGTGGTCTGTGGTCACCACCTGCAGAATCACTCCTTTATTGGGGGTGTCTTGCTAATTGCCTATAATTTCCACCTTTTGTCTATTCCATTTGCACAACAGCATGTGAAATTTATTGTCAATCAGTGTTGCTTCCTAAGTGGACAGTTTGATTTCACAGAGGTGTGATTGACTTGGAGTTACATTGTGTTGTTTAAGTGTTCCCTTTATTTTTTTGAGCAGTGTAGATATAGACATAGATAGAACATGACATCATCTGACTCACCCCTGCAGCTCCTTGAGCGAGACAGAGATCTTGAGGTTGTGTCCCAGGACGTGCAGGGCTGTGAGGATGTCGGCCCACTGGACCATCTCCCCCAGAGGACCTCCCTTCAGGACCTTGGGGCTGAACACGTCCCCTGACTCCTCTGTCAGGAAGCCTACGTGCACCAGGATCTGAGGAAAAAACAGAGGTTTGCGGGGTTGGAAGCATAGGATTGAACCGTTTCCAGTCTCATTCTGATGACCTCCCAACTAATAGGACTGATCCATGGTTCTAATCCATAGCTATCTCTATTAGCTTCATTCATGTCTGTACATCTCAGATCACCCCAAACCACTGGTCTTGGAATAGAGATGAATGGAGATAAGAGATGAATTGCAACAAACTGAATATTTATGCTAAAAGACAGGAAGAGTAGTAATGCAAGCCATGAAACATTTGTTCCCAAGCAAATCTTGGAAAACACCATTTCTGAATCTGGAATCTGAATAGTGATTGACCTGCTGAAGATAATTAATATGCCTAATGGTACAAGACTGTTTTAATTGCTGATGGGAGAGGATGGGACTTCCAGCTTGTTAACTGTGTAATGAAATCAGACTGTGTGATTTCTCAGCAGATGGCAGCCTTTAATTCTTCCCCAGTTACTTTTGACTCACAAAAGTTTCTCATCTTACTTCTAACGAGTAAAGTAACTAACCACTCTGGGGTTCGTGCTCAAAATTAGTTTTACCATTCTCACTAAAGACGGGAGAAAACGAAGGACACAGTGAAGGCAGCCAACATAGACCCATTGAATATTGCACAATGCAGGGAAATTGCTAGAGGACAAGATGACTGCATAGTGCACACAATACAAAGCTGAAATCGATGACAATCAATTGCGATTTATTGCTCTGCTTTTGTTAAGAGTGGACGCAACATATGTCATCACAAATGCCTCGCCATGACCAGGCAGAAGTACCTCAACAGGCCCCCTGCATCTATGCCAGTGAATCCTCATGTCACTGCACTGCCAGGGTACTCATGCCAGCCACACAATACTTGTCACATCACCATAAACTACATGAAATAATTCATTTTCAAATGACTACAAAAGGAATTGGAAGTTTATAAAAGTGTTCTACAGCAATTTTGCCTTTATGAAAGTACAGTTTAGTGCAATGTAGAGAGAAAAAGACAGAAAAATCAAGGTTGCAGACAGAGAGGAGAGAGTCAGATGGGGTAGACGGCTGCTGTCTAGTTCCACTCCTCCGTGAAGTCTCCCTTCAATGAGTCTATTTCCATCAGCAGATTATCGGTCTCTCATCTGCGTTTTCACAGCAGCACAGCAGTTCCTCCTCGTCTGTTTTCTAAACACGGTTCTGTCAGAGCCGCTGCAGCCAAGCCCAGAGGGGCCAGTTAATGGACAGTAACTATTACTGTTGAACACACCGTTAAAAAAGAACAAAGAGACTCTTCTTTTTGGAGGCTGATCAAGGAACAGGCTTGGGAAGGATGCTGTGTGTTGACAATGCTGGTGCTGGCTTATCCAAGCTAATAGTTCTCTAAAGAGAGACTGATGAAAAGAAGAATCCTATTTATATACGTTCTGAAAGCATCTCTTGGCCAAAGACCAGACGGGCCTGCTTTCCCAAAGCAAAGCAAACACCTATCAATCACTGCGTCTCATGTTCACTCAGGCTTTTGAAGTTATGAGCCTCTTTTTAACTAGAGAAGGATTAAAGGAGTGGGGTTTGCACAAAGAGAATGCTCGGAGTGGTAAACTCAAAGAATACTGCAGTCAGTCTATACCTTTCCCAGCCTTAGTTGTGAATAATTCAAGCTTCAAGTTTTTAACGCCATGTGCACAAGTACAGTGAAATGCCTTTCTTGCAGCTCCAAATCCAACAATGTAGTAATCAATATCAATGTAGCACTAAAAATAACAAGGTAGAACAGAAACCCAGGAGAAATAGAAATAACACAGTTTATAAAGGGTCAATTCCAATACCATATTTCCGATGTGCAGGGATACAGGTAGATATAGAGGTAAGGTGACTAGACATCAGGATGATCGACAGAGTTGCAGCAGCGCAAATTATGATTGTATGTAAGTGTGTGTGCTTGTTGTGTGTGTGTTGGAGTATCCGTGTGCGCGAGTGTGTAGAGTCCTGAGTGTGTGCATAGGTGTCAGTCTTGATGCCCCGGTACCGCTTGCCGTGCAGAAGCAGAGAGAACAGTCTATGGCTTGGGTGGCTGGAGTCTTTAAATGATATTCCGAGCCTTCTTTTCATACTGCCTGATATAGAGGTTCTGGATGGCAGGGAGCTGGGCCCCAGTGATGTACTGGGCTATCCGAATCACCCTCTGTAGCGCCATGGCATAGAGGGCGGTGCTGTTTCCATACCACCTTACCTCTGATGCAGCTAGTCAAGATGCTCTCAATGGTGCAGCTGTAGAACGTTTTGAGGATCTATCATGAGGGCCCATGCCAAACCTTTTCAACCTCCTCCCTTCTCTCAGCACATATCCAAGCTGCAGGCTAAGGTTAAATCTAGACTTGGTTTCCGCTATTGTTATCGCTCCTCTTTCACCCCAGCTGCCAAACTAACCCTGATTCAGATGACCATCCTATCCATGATAGATTACAGAGATGTAATTTATAGATTGGCAGGTAAGGGTGCTCTTGAGCGGCTAGATGTTCTTCAGCCATCAGATTTGCCACCAATGCTCCTTATAGGACACATCACAGCACTCTATACTCCTCTGTAAACTGGTCATCTCTGTATACCCGTCGCAAGACCCACTGGTTGAAGCTTATTTATAAAACCCTGTTAGGCCTCACTCCCCCCTATTTGAGATACCTACTGCAACTCTCATCCTCCACATACAACACCCGTTCTGCCTGTCACATTCTGTTAAAGATCCCCAAAGCACACACATCCCTGGGTCGCTCCTCTTTTCAGTTCGCTGCAGCTAGCGACTGGAACGAGCTGCAACAAACACTCAAACTGGACAGTTTTATCTCAATCTCTACATTCAAAGACTCAATCATGGACACTCTTACTGACACTTGTGGCTGCTTTGTCTTCTATGCCTAACAACGTTTGTGTTGCTACTATGTTGTGCTGCTGCAATGTTGTTGCTATGTTGTGTTGTCATGTTTTTTTTAACCTTTATTTAACTAGGCAAGTCAGTTAAGAAAAAAATCTTATTTACAATGACAGTCTACCGGGGAACAGTGGGTTAACTACCTTGTTCAGGGGCAGAACAACATATTTTTACCTTGTCAGCTCGGGGATTCGATCCAGCAACCTTTTGGGTACTGGCCCAACGCTCTAACCACTAGGCCACCTGCCTCCCCTGCTGTGTTGTTACCATGTTGTTACCATGTTGTGTTGTCATGTTGTGTTGTCACCATGTTGTGTTGCTACCATGTTGTGTTGCTACCATGTGTTGTCATGTCGTGTTGTCACCATGTTGTGTTGTCGTGTTGTTGTGTTACCATGTTGTGTTGTGTTGTTACCATGTTGTGTTGTGTTGTTACCATGTTGTGTTGTCATGTTGTGTTGTCACCATGTTGTGTTGTCATGTTGTGTTGTCACCATGTTGTGTTGTTGTGTTGTTACCATGTTGTGTTGTTGTGTTGTTACCATGTTGTGTTGTTGTGTTGTTACCATGTTGTGTTGTTACCATGTTGTGTTGTTACCATGTTGTGTTGTTACCATGTTGTGTTGTTACCATGTTGTGTTGTTACCATGTTGTGTTGTTACCATGTTGTGTTGTTACCATGTTGTGTTGTTACCATGTTGTGTTGTTACCATGTTGTGTTGTTACCATGTTGTGTTGTTACCATGTTGCGTTGTTACCATGTTGTGTTGTTACCATGTTGTCATGTTGCGTTGTTACCATGTTGTGTTGTCATGTTGTTACCATGTTGTGTTGTCATGTTGTGTTGTTACCATGTTGTGTTGTTACCATGTTGTGTTGTCATGTGTTGCTACCATGTGTTGTCATGTTGTGTTGCTGCCATGTTGTGTTGTCTTAGGTTTCTCTTTATGTAGTGTTGTGGTGTCTCTCTTGTCGTGATGTGTGTTTTGTCCCCGCAGGAGGCCTTTTGCCTCTTGGTAATCCGTCATTGTAAATAAGAATTTGTTCTTAATTGACTTGCCTAGTTAAATAAAGATTCAATAAAAATATGTAAATAAAAGGTGGAAGAGGCAATGTTGCCTCTCGACCCGCTCCACTGCAGCCCCATCGATGTGTTGATCAGCTCCTTGGTCTTACTGTCGTTGAGGGAGAGATTGTTGTCCGGCACCACACTGCCAGGTCACTGACCTCCCTGTAATCTGTCTCATCGTCGCCAGTGATCAGGCCTTCCAGCGTTGTGTCGTCAGCAAACTTGATGATGGTGTTGGAGTCGTGCATGGCCACGCAGTCGTGGGTGAACAGGTAGTACAGGAGGGGACTAAGTACACACCCGTGTGGGGCCCCATGTTGACGGTCAGCATGGCAGAGGTGATGTTGCCTACCCTCAACACCTGGGGGCGGCCCGTCAGGAAGTTCAGGATCCAGGGTCCTTAGCTTGGTGACAAACATTTAGTGGACAATGTTGAACGCTGAGCTGTAGTCAGTGAACAGCATTCTCACATAGGTGTGGAGTGCAATTGAGATGATGTTGTCTTTGGATCTGTTGGGGCGGTATGCAAATTGGGGTGGGTCTAGGGTGTCTGGGATGATGGAGTTGATGTGTGCCATAACTAGCCTTTCAAAGCACTTCAGGGCGGTAGTCATTATGGCTTGAAGCTTTAGAGTTCTTGGGAACAGGAACGATGATAGTGAATATGTCTGCCAGCTGATCTGTGCATGCTCTGAGAACATGCCCTTGAATACTGTCTGGCCCCGCGTCCTTGAGAGTGTTGACCTGATTAAAGATCTTACTCACGTTGGCCTCGGAGAGCGAGAATACCCAGTTGTCTGGGTTGGTGGGGGCCCTCACGCATGAAACGGTGTTGTTACGGTTGAAGCGTGCATAAAATGCATTGAGTTCGTCTGGAAGAGAGGCATCGTTGGACAGAGCACGTCTTCCTTTGTTATCCGTAATGGACTGTAGCCCGGGGTGTCGGAGCCTGTATAGTATTATTCCACCTTATACCTTATTGTCCTTTTGATATTTTGCGTAGCGGGACTTCTTGTACTTGTTCCTTTCCTCAGCCGTAGCCTCAGGGTTGTAGCCGTAGCCTCTGCGATAGCCCTGTGTGATAGAGAAAGGATAGGGGACACAGGACTAAGTGCCAACCGCAGTGTTAATCCAGGGCTTTTGTTTGGGGAAGCAGCGACCCTTCACTATGGGGACAACATCGCCGATACAATTCCTTATGAAGCCGGTGACGGAGGTGGTTATTCACGTCACTGTGAAAGTAAAATCAGCACAGCTACTGTTTAATCCATCTAGTGCACTGCAGACAAGCACAGGTACTGTTTAATCCATCTAGTGCACTGCAGACAAGCACAGGTACTGTTTAATCCATCTAGTGCACTGCAGACAAGCACAGGTACTGTTTAATCCATCTAGTGCACTGCAGACAAGCACAGGTACTGTTTAATCCATCTAGTGCACTACAGACAAGTACAGGTACTGTTTAATCCATCTAGTGCACTGCAGACAAGCACAGGTACTGTTTAATCCATCTAGTGCACTGCAGACAAGCACAGGTACTGTTTAATCCATCTAGTGCACTGCAGACAAGCACAGGTACTGTTTAATCCATCTAGTGCACTGCAGACAAGCACAGGTACTGTTTAATCCATCTAGTGCACTGCAGACAAGCACAGGTACTGTTTAATCCATCTAGTGCACTGCAGACAAGCACAGGTACTGTTTAATCCATCTAGTGCACTGCAGACAAGCACAGGTACTGTTTAATCCATCTAGTGCACTGCAGACAAGCACAGGTAGTGTTTAATCCATCTAGTGCACTGCAAACAAGCACAGGTACAGTTTAATCCATCTAGTGCACTGCAGACAAGCACAGGCATGTAAACACACATGCCAATATTATTCTGAGATTGATTTATAACCGTTTATGACATTACGAAAAGGTTTTCAACACAAAGGGCAGGCTTGGGGAGATTCTACAGTCATTGTCATTTCATCAGTGATGGTAAAGCAGTGTTCCTGTATTCAGGCTCCTCCACCATTCTTTGAAAATGTCCCTATAAATGTTAGACTGGTTAAAGAGCACTAAAGACAATACATCCCAGGCCTGCTCTCCTGATAACGGCTGGTCATTCTCCTCTTTACAAATCTACTTCTCTCTGCCATTCACAGTAACACCACTCACAGCAAATGGGTCCGTAATCGCTAGTGGAGAAAAATGTCACCACTGTAATGTTCATGAAGGCCACCTCGTCTTGATCCATCTTTTGACAACCTTCCATCTTTTTGTCAGTGTATCTGCCTATTATTTCGGGAATCAAATATAGCAAACCAAAATGGGCACCTACCTGTACAGCATATTACTGGCCTGCACTGTCATGGGAAGAGATATGAGTGAACTGTCAACCTTTTGACTCATAGCAGAGACACAGAAACTCTCTCTCCCTCCACAGTCACCACACACTCACCCTCTTCTGCTCCCTCCATTGACTCCTCAGACTGTCATGTAGCCTGCGTGCAGCCGAGGCCCACTGTGCAGCCAGCCTGCGCATCCTTCTCTTCATGAAACTCAGAGACTCCTTCCCCGTTCCCACCTGCTCCAGGAGGGCCCCGATGTCTGACCGGAATGCCGCCTGGAGGACAGGAAAAGGATCATTTACATGTTTTTTCTCCCCTTACTATGTTAATCACTTTGAGCACCTAGAAAAAGCTATATAAGTCCAATACATTAAACAATTAATTAATACATTAAACACCTCCCCACGCCTGTACAAAACAGCCACATGGTAACCACCAATATCCAGCAGCCCTACTTGGAGTTGAGTGGAGATGGGTGTTATATGAGTACAGCTCTCCATGTCATACCCATTCCCCCTGGAGGCAGGGCTCTCAGATAGTGTTGCCTGAGGGACTTCTGCCTCATGCTCATAAACAGGCTGCCTTCATTTCACTCCGCATGTTCCCCAGCCCTTTTTAATCGCTGGATCACAGCGCAATCCAAGCAGCCAAGTGCTAATCAATGTTGTAACTGCATAAGGGAGCACAGAGGACTTATAAAAATGGCACACATAGACAGTCACACAAACCTCTCTGTCTCTCTCTCACACACACAGTGGGGACACACAGTCCCTCTTTCCTTCCACACACATGCTCTTGCTTATGCACACATACAAAATCAATATGAGAGGCATTACTTTCGCACTACAAGTTAATTATTGTTTGGAAAGCAACTTGTAGGTCCTTCTGTGAACGCAGAGGAACACCCTAGAGAAGTCACAGGATTAGTCCAGCTGGATCCAGGCAGGCAATTAGAATCCATGATTAAGCTGCACAGATAATTCAAATGAGCAGCCGACCCATTGGTGTGTAGTGTACAGCGCTCCGGGGAGCAGCAAGGGGGCTGTAACTAGAACACCTGGCCCTGGTGGACCCATAAATAACTGGAATGCTGCTCTCACAAGAAAAACAGCAACAGTCATGATTCAAGGCAGAGGGAGAATAGACTGTCTGTGAGTGACTGTATATCCACACTCCCCTCCCAGGAGACTGTGTGGCAGTCGGATACAGGGAAATTAGAGTGGAGATGAAATACAAAGACTAGAATCATAGACACAAACTCTGTACACACACACACACATAGTAGCAGCACTGTGAACAGCCCATGCCAACCCAGCTATCCCACCTGTCTCTTGGGGAAAGGTTTGTGCGTGGGTGTGGAGGTCTGGTTCCTCCAGGTCAGAGGGGGGCAGAACCACTCCACCTCACTCAGGTAGATGAGGAAGGAACAGTCGGAGCCGTCCACCCCATAGAAGGCATAGCAGGGGTCTGAGGTCCAGCGGGCACGCATCCACTGAGGGAAAACGTCAAGGTAGACTCAAGTAATAATAAATATATACAGTAACTCTATGGATCAAAGGAGGTCAAAGGAGGTCAAATGTCAGTGTAGAAATGAATGTATTATAGCTAAGGAACCCATGAAATCTAACTTGGACTTGGTCAAGGTCCTTTCATTGATCTGAACACAGCACTAGACATTGATCCTTGTGAAACAAGGCAGAGTTGATTGAAGCTGATCGTAAAGCTGGAGTTGCAGGGTAATGAACAGTCCAAGAGCAAAAGGACATAGGGACTGTGGGATCAGGAAAACCACTGTGAAATTGTATGACATGCAGACTTACATCCACCTTGCTGGGGCAGTCTGGGTAGTGAGGGTCTTTGGGCACCTCACACTGTCCTGTTGTGCCATCCTTACCTGTGGGACAAAAACACATGTATTAACAACAAACACCTCCCTATGGGCAGAATCGTTAAAATACCTGCTCATAACTTTGCTATTCAGCCCTATGGAGCAGTTGAGGCAGAAACCAGACAAGCTTTTCAACAGGTCATGCCTAAAAGGGAGCATATCTTGGCTTTAGCACTAGTCTCTTAAATTAGAGCAGAACTCTACTGGCCATGGGGGTAGAACAGAGTGTTAGACAGACTGTTGGGTTAGTTAACTCTACTGGCCATGGGGATAGAACAGAGTGTTAGACAGGCTGTTGGGTTAGTTAACTCTACTGGCCATGGGGATAGAACAGAGCGTTAGACAGACTGTTGGGTTAGTTAACTCTACTGGCCATGGGGATAGAACAGAGTGTTAGACAGACTGTTGGGTTAGTTAACTCTACTGGCCATGGGGATAGAACAGTGTTAGACAGACTGTTGGGTTAGTTAACTCTAGTGGCCATGGGGATAGAACAGAGCGTTAGACAGACTGTTGGGTTAGTTAACTCTAGTGGCCATGGGGATAGAACAGAGCGTTAGACAGACTGTTGGGTTAGTTAACTCTAGTGGCCATGGGGATAGAACAGAGCGTTAGACAGACTGTTGGGTTAGTTAACTCTAGTGGCCATGGGGATAGAACAGAGCGTTAGACAGACTGTTGGGTTAGTTAACTCTAGTGGCCATGGGGATAGAACAGAGCGTTAGACAGACTGTTGGGTTAGTTAACTCTACTGGCCATGGGGATAGAACAGAGCGTTAGACAGACTGTTGGGTTAGTTAACTCTAGTGGCCATGGGGATAGAACAGAGTGTTAGACAGGCTGTTGGGTTAGTTAACTCTAGTGGCCATGGGGATAGAACAGTGTTAGACAGACTGTTGGGTTAGTTAACTTTACTGGCCATGGGGATAGAACAGAGTGTTAGACAGACTGTTGGGTTAGTTAACTTTACTGGCCATGGGGATAGAACAGAGTGTTAGACAGACTGTTGGGTTAGTTAACTCTACTGGCCATGGGGATAGAACAGAGCATTAGACAGACTGTTGGGTTAGTTAACTCTACTGGCCATGGGGATAGAACAGAGTGTTAGACAGACTGTTGGGTTAGTTAACTTTACTGGCCATGGGGATAGAACAGAGTGTTAGACAGACTGTTGGGTTAGTTAACTTTACTGGCCATGGGGATAGAACAGAGTGTTAGACAGACTGTTGGGTTAGTTAACTCTACTGGCCATGGGGATAGAACAGAGTGTTAGACAGGCTGTTGGGTTAGTTAACTTTACTGGCCATGGGGATAGAACAGAGCGTTAGACAGACTGTTGGGTTAGTTAACTCTACTGGCCATGGGGATAGAACAGAGTGTTAGACAGACTGTTGGGTTAGTTAACTTTACTGGCCATGGGGATAGAACAGTGTTAGACAGACTGTTGGGTTAGTTAACTCTAGTGGCCATGGGGATAGAACAGTGTTAGACAGACTGTTGGGTTAGTTAACTCTAGTGGCCATGGGGATAGAACAGTGTTAGACAGACTGTTGGGTTAGTTAACTCTACTGGCCATGGGGATAGAACAGCGTTAGACAGACTGTTGGGTTAGTTAACTCTAGTGGCCATGGGGATAGAACAGAGCATTAGACAGACTGTTGGGTTAGTTAACTCTACTGGCCATGGGGATAGAACAGAGCGTTAGACAGACTGTTGGGTTAGTTAACTCTAGTGGCCATGAGGATAGAACAGTGTTAGACAGGCTGTTGGGTTAGTTAACTCTAGTGGCCATGGGGATAGAACAGAGCGTTAGACAGGCTGTTGGGTTAGTTAACTCTAGTGGCCATGGGGATAGAACAGTGTTAGACAGACTGTTGGGTTAGTTAACTCTAGTGGACATGGGGATAGAACAGAGCGTTAGACAGACTGTTGGGTTAGTTAACTCTAGTGGCCATGGGGATAGAACAGAGTGTTAGACAGACTGTTGGGTTAGTTAACTCTAGTGGCCATGGGGATAGAACAGAGTGTTAGACAGACTGTTGGGTTAGTTAACTCTAGTGGCCATGGGGATAGAACAGAGTGTTAGACAGGCTGTTGGGTTAGTTAACTCTACTGGCCATGGGGATAGAACAGAGCGTTAGACAGGCTGTTGGGTTAGTTAACTCTACTGGCCATGGGGATAGAACAGTGTTAGACAGACTGTTGGGTTAGTTAACTCTAGTGGCCATGGGGATAGAACAGAGTGTTAGACAGACTGTTGGGTTAGTTAACTCTAGTGGCCATGGGGATAGAACAGTGTTAGACAGGCTGTTGGGTTAGTTAACTCTAGTGGCCATGGGGATAGAACAGAGCGTTAGACAGACTGTTGGGTTAGTTAACTCTAGTGGCCATGGGGATAGAACAGAGCGTTAGACAGGCTGTTGGGTTAGTTAACTCTACTGGCCATGGGGATAGAACAGTGTTAGACAGGCTGTTGGGTTAGTTAACTCTACTGGCCATGGGGATAGAACAGAGCGTTAGACAGACTGTTGGGTTAGTTAACTCTAGTGGCCATGGGGATAGAACAGAGCGTTAGACAGGCTGTTGGGTTAGTTAACTCTACTGGCCATGGGGATAGAACAGTGTTAGACAGGCTGTTGGGTTAGTTAACTCTACTGGCCATGGGGATAGAACAGAGCATTAGACAGACTGTTGGGTTAGTTAACTTTACTGGCCATGGGGATAGAACAGAGTGTTAGACAGACTGTTGGGTTAGTTAACTCTACTGGCCATGGGGATAGAACAGAGCGTTAGACAGACTGTTGGGTTAGTTAACTCTACTGGCCATGGGGATAGAACAGAGCGTTAGACAGGCTGTTGGGTTAGTTAACTCTAGTGGCCATGGGGATAGAACAGAGCGTTAGACAGACTGTTGGGTTAGTTAACTTTACTGGCCATGGGGATAGAACAGAGCGTTAGACAGACTGTTGGGTTAGTTAACTCTACTGGCCATGGGGATAGAACAGTGTTAGACAGACTGTTGGGTTAGTTAACTCTAGTGGCCATGGGGATAGAACAGAGTGTTAGACAGACTGTTGGGTTAGTTAACTTTACTGGCCATGGGGATAGAACAGAGCGTTAGACAGACTGTTGGGTTAGTTAACTCTAGTGGCCATGGGGATAGAACAGAGCGTTAGACAGGCTGTTGGGTTAGTTAACTCTAGTGGCCATGGGGATAGAACAGAGCGTTAGACAGACTGTTGGGTTAGTTAACTCTAGTGGCCATGGGGATAGAACAGTGTTAAACAGACTGTTGGGTTAGTTAACTTTACTGGCCATGGGGATAGAACAGAGTGTTAGACAGACTGTTGGGTTAGTTAACTCTACTGGCCATGGGGATAGAACAGAGTGTTAGACAGGCTGTTGGGTTAGTTAACTCTACTGGCCATGGGGATAGAACAGTGTTAGACAGGCTGTTGGGTTAGTTAACTCTACTGGCCATGGGGATAGAACAGTGTTAGACAGACTGTTGGGTTAGTTAACTCTAGTGGCCATGGGGGTAGAACAGAGCGTTAGACAGACTGTTGGGTTAGTTAACTCTACTGGCCATGGGGATAGAACAGAGTGTTAGACAGACTGTTGGGTTAGTTAACTCTACTGGCCATGGGGATAGAACAGTGTTAGACAGACTGTTGGGTTAGTTAACTTTACTGGCCATGGGGATAGAACAGAGTGTTAGACAGACTGTTGGGTTAGTTAACTCTACTGGCCATGGGGATAGAACAGTGTTAGACAGACTGTTGGGTTAGTTAACTTTACTGGCCATGGGGATAGAACAGAGTGTTAGACAGGCTGTTGGGTTAGTTAACTTTACTGGCCATGGGGATAGAACAGAGCGTTAGACAGGCTGTTGGGTTAGTTAACTCTACTGGCCATGGGGATAGAACAGAGCGTTAGACAGACTGTTGGGTTAGTTAACTTTACTGGCCATGGGGATAGAACAGAGCGTTAGACAGACTGTTGTGTTAGTTAACTTTACTGGCCATGGGGATAGAACAGAGTGTTAGACAGACTGTTGGGTTAGTTAACTCTAGTGGCCATGGGGATAGAACAGAGTGTTAGACAGGCTGTTGGGTTAGTTAACTTTACTGGCCATGGGGATAGAACAGAGCGTTAGACAGACTGTTGGGTTAGTTAACTTTACTGGCCATGTGGATAGAACAGAGTGTTAGACAGACTGTTGGGTTAGTTAACTTTACTGGCCATGGGGATAGAACAGTGTTAGACAGACTGTTGGGTTAGTTAACTCTAGTGGCCATGGGGATAGAACAGAGCGTTAGACAGACTGTTGGGTTAGTTAACTCTAGTGGCCATGGGGATAGAACAGAGCGTTAGACAGACTGTTGGGTTAGTTAACTCTACTGGCCATGGGGATAGAACAGTGTTAGACAGACTGTTGGGTTAGTTAACTCTAGTGGCCATGGGGATAGAACAGAGTGTTAGACAGACTGTTGGGTTAGTTAACTCTACTGGCCATGGGGATAGAACAGTGTTAGACAGGCTGTTGGGTTAGTTAACTCTACTGGCCATGGGGATAGAACAGAGCGTTAGACAGACTGTTGGGTTAGTTAACTCTAGTGGCCATGGGGATAGAACAGAGTGTTAGACAGACTGTTGGGTTAGTTAACTCTACTGGCCATGGGGATAGAACAGAGCGTTAGACAGACTGTTGGGTTAGTTAACTCTAGTGGCCATGGGGATAGAACAGTGTTAGACAGACTGTTGGGTTAGTTAACTTTACTGGCCATGGGGATAGAACAGAGCGTTAGACAGACTGTTGGGTTAGTTAACTTTACTGGCCATGGGGATAGAACAGAGCGTTAGACAGACTGTTGGGTTAGTTAACTTTACTGGCCATGGGGATAGAACAGAGTGTTAGACAGACTGTTGGGTTAGTTAACTCTACTGGCCATGGGGATAGAACAGAGTGTTAGACAGACTGTTGGGTTAGTTAACTCTACTGGCCATGGGGATAGAACAGAGCGTTAGACAGACTGTTGGGTTAGTTAACTTTACTGGCCATGGGGATAGAACAGAGCGTTAGACAGACTGTTGGGTTAGTTAACTCTACTGGCCATGGGGATAGAACAGAGTGTTAGACAGGCTGTTGGGTTAGTTAACTCTAGTGGCCATGGGGATAGAACAGAGTGTTAGACAGGCTGTTGGGTTAGTTAACTCTACTGGCCATGGGGATAGAACAGTGTTAGACAGGCTGTTGGGTTAGTTAACTCTAGTGGCCATGGGGATAGAACAGAGCGTTAGACAGGCTGTTGGGTTAGTTAACTCTACTGGCCATGGGGATAGAACAGTGTTAAACAGACTGTTGGGTTAGTTAACTCTAGTGGCCATGGGGATAGAACAGTGTTAGACAGACTGTTGGGTTAGTTAACTCTAGTGGCCATGGGGATAGAACAGTGTTAGACAGGCTGTTGGGTTAGTTAACTCTAGTGGCCATGGGGATAGAACAGAGCGTTAGACAGACTGTTGGGTTAGTTAACTCTAGTGGACATGGGGATAGAACAGAGCGTTAGACAGACTGTTGGGTTAGTTAACTCTAGTGGCCATGGGGATAGAACAGTGTTAGACAGACTGTTGGGTTAGTTAACTCTACTGGCCATGGGGATAGAACAGAGCATTAGACAGACTGTTGGGTTAGTTAACTCTAGTGGCCATGGGGATAGAACAGTGTTAGACAGACTGTTGGGTTAGTTAACTCTACTGGCCATGGGGATAGAACAGAGCATTAGACAGACTGTTGGGTTAGTTAACTCTAGTGGCCATGGGGATAGAACAGAGCGTTAGACAGACTGTTGGGTTAGTTAACTCTAGTGGACATGGGGATAGAACAGAGCGTTAGACAGACTGTTGGGTTAGTTAACTCTAGTGGCCATGGGGATAGAACAGAGCGTTAGACAGACTGTTGGGTTAGTTAACTCTACTGGCCATGGGGATAGAACAGTGTTAGACAGACTGTTGGGTTAGTTAACTCTAGTGGCCATGGGGATAGAACAGAGTGTTAGACAGACTGTTGGGTTAGTTAACTCTACTGGCCATGGGGATAGAACAGTGTTAGACAGGCTGTTGGGTTAGTTAACTCTACTGGCCATGGGGATAGAACAGAGCGTTAGACAGACTGTTGGGTTAGTTAACTCTAGTGGCCATGGGGATAGAACAGAGTGTTAGACAGACTGTTGGGTTAGTTAACTCTACTGGCCATGGGGATAGAACAGAGCGTTAGACAGACTGTTGGGTTAGTTAACTCTAGTGGCCATGGGGATAGAACAGTGTTAGACAGACTGTTGGGTTAGTTAACTTTACTGGCCATGGGGATAGAACAGAGCGTTAGACAGACTGTTGGGTTAGTTAACTTTACTGGCCATGGGGATAGAACAGAGCGTTAGACAGACTGTTGGGTTAGTTAACTTTACTGGCCATGGGGATAGAACAGAGTGTTAGACAGACTGTTGGGTTAGTTAACTCTACTGGCCATGGGGATAGAACAGAGTGTTAGACAGACTGTTGGGTTAGTTAACTCTACTGGCCATGGGGATAGAACAGAGCGTTAGACAGACTGTTGGGTTAGTTAACTTTACTGGCCATGGGGATAGAACAGAGCGTTAGACAGACTGTTGGGTTAGTTAACTCTACTGGCCATGGGGATAGAACAGAGTGTTAGACAGGCTGTTGGGTTAGTTAACTCTAGTGGCCATGGGGATAGAACAGAGTGTTAGACAGGCTGTTGGGTTAGTTAACTCTACTGGCCATGGGGATAGAACAGTGTTAGACAGGCTGTTGGGTTAGTTAACTCTAGTGGCCATGGGGATAGAACAGAGCGTTAGACAGGCTGTTGGGTTAGTTAACTCTACTGGCCATGGGGATAGAACAGTGTTAAACAGACTGTTGGGTTAGTTAACTCTAGTGGCCATGGGGATAGAACAGTGTTAGACAGACTGTTGGGTTAGTTAACTCTAGTGGCCATGGGGATAGAACAGTGTTAGACAGGCTGTTGGGTTAGTTAACTCTAGTGGCCATGGGGATAGAACAGAGCGTTAGACAGACTGTTGGGTTAGTTAACTCTAGTGGACATGGGGATAGAACAGAGCGTTAGACAGACTGTTGGGTTAGTTAACTCTAGTGGCCATGGGGATAGAACAGTGTTAGACAGACTGTTGGGTTAGTTAACTCTACTGGCCATGGGGATAGAACAGAGCATTAGACAGACTGTTGGGTTAGTTAACTCTAGTGGCCATGGGGATAGAACAGTGTTAGACAGACTGTTGGGTTAGTTAACTCTACTGGCCATGGGGATAGAACAGAGCATTAGACAGACTGTTGGGTTAGTTAACTCTAGTGGCCATGGGGATAGAACAGAGCGTTAGACAGACTGTTGGGTTAGTTAACTCTAGTGGACATGGGGATAGAACAGAGCGTTAGACAGACTGTTGGGTTAGTTAACTCTACTGGCCATGGGGATAGAACAGAGCGTTAGACAGACTGTTGGGTTAGTTAACTCTAGTGGCCATGGGGATAGAACAGAGCGTTAGACAGACTGTTGGGTTAGTTAACTCTAGTGGACATGGGGATAGAACAGAGCGTTAGACAGACTGTTGGGTTAGTTAACTCTACTGGCCATGGGGATAGAACAGAGCGTTAGACAGACTGTTGGGTTAGTTAACTCTAGTGGCCATGGGGATAGAACAGAGTGTTAGACAGGCTGTTGGGTTAGTTAACTCTACTGGCCATGGGGATAGAACAGAGCGTTAGACAGACTGTTGGGTTAGTTAACTCTAGTGGCCATGGGGATAGAACAGTGTTAGACAGACTGTTGGGTTAGTTATCAGCCACTTTTGAAAGCCTGGTTTCCCTTGCTAATCTCTGATGCCTACTGAGAACAGTGGATAGACAACACTGCGTGGGCTTGATTAATAACATCCCCTATCTCCCCCACGTTCCTCTCCCCAGTCTCACTCCTTCATTCCCTCTCTCCCTAGTCTCACTCCTTCATTCCCTCTCTCCCTAGTCTCACTTCTTCTTTCCCCCTCTCCCTAGTCTCACTTCTTCTTTCCCCCTCTCCCTAGTCTCACTTCTTCTTTCCCTCTCTCCCTAGTCTCACTTCTTCATTCCCTCTCTCCCCAGTCTCACTCCTTCATTCCCTCTCTCCCTAGTCTCACTCCTTCATTCCCTCTCTCCCTAGTCTCACTCCTTCATTCCCTCTCTCCCTAGTCTCACTCCTTCATTCCCTCTCTCCCCAGTCTCACTCCTTCATTCCCTCTCTCCCCGGCCTCCCTCCCTCCGTCCCTCCTCGTCGGCAGCCAGCTCCAATTAGCCTAATTAAAGAGAGCGGAAGCTGTTCCTCTACCAGTGTGCCGCCAAGCCTGGGTGAGCGCAATCACAGACAAAGGATTAGCAGCCATTCTGTTTGATTACCATTATAACTACAGCAGTCACAGTGTGGAGCGCTATCACTAGCGGTGTCACTAAATTAGCCAGGGGATTAGGTTCTGGTAGTAAAAACAGTCTCTACAGAATAGGACATGTCTGCTTTACTCAATGACAAGGCAAATAATGACAATATGCAAAGTCTATAATTGGCTTTCTAATGTGTCGGCTAGTGGAGTTAGTCTCGCTTTGCATGTAAGTAGCTGTATCTCTTGCTCAAAGAGAACAGGAGCACAATGAACTGAGCAGAGGACAGCTAATAGAAGAAATCTGACAGTCTCAGATCTTCTTAACTAGAGGGGAATTCATCAGCATACACTGAACATCATGTAGCGTTATTTATAATTATGCTGAGACAGGGAGATAGAGCCTTCCTGCAGCGTAGCTCTCTTTACAAAGACATGAATGGAGACTCATCATCTGAAGTACTGTCATAAATGCTGCCTGTCATGTTCAATAGGGTCTTACAGTGATGCAGACATATACAACTACCTTTCAAATGTAAAGAGTGGTCAGATGTGTGTGTGTCTCTTGTACCTCTGTTGGTGGCCATGCTGCGCTGTAGGATCTGCTCCACCCTCACAGCCATGTCAGACATGTTCTGGGCAATAGCCTGGATCCTCTCCACCAGACCAATCGGCTGGATCCTGCCAACACACACACACACACACACACACACACACACACACACACACACACACACACACACACACACACACACACACACACACACACACACACACAGAGGAATGAACATCAATAGGGCACATGCAGGCACAGGTGAATTAAGTGTTAGGCATGTCTTCTCTTTCTTACTGATCATTTCTGCCATCTCTTTCCCCATGACAACCCACCGGGCACACACTGGTTGAATGAATTGTTTTTTTCTAGTCATTTCAATGAAATTATGTTGAACCAACGTGGAATAGATGTTGAATTGATGTCTGTGCCCAGTGGGAATGCACATTCAATCTTTATCCTTTATCTCAATCCTTAAACTCCCTGGAAACATCTAGAAAAAGAAACATAGAAGCCTTCTTCTTTCCTCTAAGTCCACCCTCCTACAGTATACACTTACTGTTTCCTCCCAAAAGAGAAGAGCTTCAACAAGTAGAGGAAATGATAATTGTGTGGAACTTGGTTGGAGCGTGAAATAAAAAAGCTTTTAAACTCTGACACAATTTATTTGTTGAGGTGAAAAAGTGACTCAGCACATTACAGCCAGTCCCTGGGAGACTGAGAACAGAGCGCAATTAGGTTGTTAGCAAATGCCTTTTATGGCAGCTGACTGCCATGGCTTGTTGTTGCCATGTTAGTGTTGGCAAAACAATCAGAAAAAAAGAAAGTGAGAAAGAAAGAAAGAGAAAAGAAGACAGCAATAAAAAGAGGGAGATAGCTGTGAGTTCAGGGCTATCTCAGGCACTAGCAGTGAAAACTGGAAGGTGCCCAGGGAACTCCAAGCTGAAGCATTATGGCAGTGTGAACATTTTGAACTTGCTTTGGCTCCCTTCCGATAAAGACAGAAATCTCAGCCCTAGCTGATGTATCATAAAGGTCCAAAGAGGCACAGAGATTTCCAGCTGTCTTTATGGAGCCATGATGATTGTGTATAATCTCAACGCAGTCAGTAAGCCACCTGGGCCCCACAGTATAAAAGAACAGTGCTCCTGTGTGTGCTGTAGAGAATGGAGGACTAAATGTTCTCACGGGCATAGCCAAGGTTAAGCAAGGCCTCCGAGACAGAATTATCGCCAGTCCATTCAGCCTCTATCTGTTACTTCTATACGGGGTCTTCCCAAAGCTGCTGTGACCTGGTCAGGGAAGCTGAGGACCCTCCAATATAATTGATGCTGGTCTTAAGGAGTACTACTGTACTATAGATGGACTCTGCAGAGCTGAAGACACTGTTTATCAGGGAGTATCAACCAGAGCCAAATCAATACCTGGGGTCTAACAGCCTGTCATATCAATGACGCTTACTGTACAGTGTTCAACACTGGCCTTTTGCTTTTGTTCAAACTGTACAGCTTTATCTAACATATGCATTTAAATGAATGGTTGGGAGGTTTTGTTTTGGAAGAAATGGGCAATGGTCTAGACCAGTGCTTTTGGTATACGTGTATGAGCATGGGTGTGGTATGTGTGTCTAAAATGCTGCATTACTTTGTGTAAAATCCCCCTCTATTATCAATTGACCATGTACTACCCTACGGGCAAGTGTTAGCCATCACTTCCTATTCCCTCCTATGAGGCAGCATGTCAGAACAGATGAGAGCCAGACACAGACAGAGCTGTCCTCTACACAGCACCAGACTGCAGCACAGACTGATCAGTATAGGAAACATTCCTGTGCCCAGACATATAATCCTGTCCTCCCTCCATAGAACACCACTAATACATTTACAATGGGTGTCTGGCCCTGGAGAACCATATACAGCATTAAAGAGAGAGAGACGGCTGATACCTTTTTAACTTCTTCTGGCTGCAAGCCCGACGTCGGTACACTTATGACAACAGCCAGCTCAAGTGCAGGGCGCGAAATTCAAAATATATATATTTTTAAATATTTAACTTTCACACATTAACAAGTCCAATACAGCAAATGAAAAGGTACACATCTTGTGAAACCAGCCAACATGTCCGATTTTTTAAATGTTTTACAGCGAAAACCGCACGTATATTTATGTTAGCTCACCACCAAATACAAAAAAAGGACAGACATTTTTCACAGCACAGGTAGCATGCACAAAGCCAATCAACTAACCAAGAACCAACCAAACTAACCAAGAAACAACTTCATCAGATGACAGTCTTATAACATGTTATACAATAAATCTATGTTTTGTTCGAAAAATGTGTATATTTCAGGTATAAATCAAAGTTTACATTGCAGCTACAATCAGAAATTGCACCGAAAGCAGCCATAATAATTACAGACACCAACGTCAAATACCTAATTACTCATCATAAAACATTTCTGAAAAATAAAGTGTACAGCAAATGAAAGACAGGCATCTTGTGATTCCAGCCAATATTTCCGATTTATTAAGTGTTTTACAGCGAAAACACAATATTACGTTATATTAGCTTACCACAATAGCCAGAAACACAAGCCATTCCCCAGTAGCAAAGGTTAGCGATCGTAACAAACCAGTAAAAGATATATAATTTTTGACTAACCTTGATATTCTTCATCAGATGATAGTCCTATAACATCAGGTTATACATACACTTATACATACACTTATGTTTTGTTCGAAAATGTGCATATTTAGAGCTGAAATCAGTGGTTATACATTACATTATCGTAGCTACTTTTTCCCACAACGTTCGGATATTTTTCTGACACTTTTTCTGACACACATATTCTGACCAAATAGCTATTCATAAACATAACTAAAAAATACATGTTGTATAGGAAATTATAGATCCATTAGTTCTTAATGAAATCGGCGTGTTAGAATTCTAAAAATAACTTCATTACGACATCCAGCTTCGGTATAGCTAGAGTACCCAAAAGCTGGGCGCCGACGACTAGTTCACATGTACGACAGATATATGAAATAGCATCATAAAATGTTTCCTACTTTTGCTGATCTTCCATCAGAATGTTGGACAAGGGGTCCTTTGTCAAGAACAATCGTTGTTTGGATTTAGAACGTCCATTTTCCCTCTTGAATTAGCAAGCGCACTAGCCAAGTGGCTCGAATCTCTCCATCGTCAACAAACTCAGAGAACGGAACACGGCAAAACTCCTGAAAAAAATTCTATAATCTGATTAAACTATATTGAAAAAACATACTTTACGATGATATGGTCACATGTATCAAATAAAATCAAAGCCGGAGATATTAGTCGTCCATAACGGCAGCTAAACAGAAGGCAAATCCAGGTGCCTCCTCGCGCTTTCCAGAAAACAGGAAATGGGTGACACGTTATACAAAGAGCTTGTATTCCACTTCAGACCAAGATAAACACTAAATTTCTTCTCTCACCGCCTCTTGACATCCAGGGGAAGGTCTATGAAGTGCATGTATACTAATACGTATCATGCCCATTAATAGGCAGGAAGTAGAACAGAGCCTCGATTTCAGACTTTCCACTTCCTGGTCAGGAAGTTTGTGCCAAATGAGTTCTGTTTTACTCACAGATATAATTCAAACGGTTTTAGAAACTAGAGAGTGTTTTCTATCCAATAGTAATAATAATATGCATATTGTACGAGCAAAAATTGAGTACGAGGCCGTTTGAAATGGGCACGAGGCCGTTTGAAATACTCAATACTGCCCCTGCAGCCCAAACAGGTTTTAAAGACCTAACAGTTGACTCTGAATGGCTCTGGGTTCTTTGTTTGTATCTGTTAAACTGCACCTTGGCTGAATTCTGAGCAGGTCACCAAGCAAACTAGACTTTATTACCAAAGGCAAACTGCTGAGGCCTAGAGATGCTCCCCCTTTTTCATAATCGCTTACAGTTAGGCTGACTTAAACAGCAATGAATGGCCTCTTTCCGACAACATTTAGGAACAAAATCCTCATCATTTCTATAGTACCTCCCAAAGAAGCCAATTAGATGCCTGTACATGATAGAATGTGAATAGTGGGAGTTATTTATGTTCTAACAATACTGTCTATTCTGGTGGTTAGAATCCATATCAAACATCCACAACTCTGCATCCTGGCAGTTAGCTTAACTCTCAGGCATAGTTTGAGCCGGGATTATTTTCCTGGTGTGAGACAGTGAGTGTAGGATCAGGGATGTCCAGAAGGGATGGTCAGAGTGTCAGACATGGGCAAACCTCGGCAGGAGGGAGCCTCTCAACCCCCTGTATGAGAGAGGTCCGTTGCCGTGGAGACAGAAGAGCAAACTCCAGGTTGTTAGCCTCTGCATGTCTGGTAGCGCAGCATCCCTGTCTGACTGTCCATGTCCACCCAATAACAGGGCAAATAGATAGGAAAATGTTGAGACTAACGAGACAACTTCTAGTTTAAATATCCTCCAATTATTTGTTTATATGCAGGCCTGCTACCAAACCCCAGAACCCTACCTGTCCAGTGCTGAGCTGAGCTCATCCAGTCTGTGGGAGTCTGTGGTGGTGTTGCCCAGTTTGGACAAAGTGTCCATCCTCTTCATGATGACCTCCAGCATATCACTGATCTTCCTCAGCACCCCGCGAGACTCTGGACCTCCCAGCACTGCCAACACACAGACACATACAGTAGGTCAGATAAGAGCACAAGGGCTGGGGTCAATTCAATTAGAAGGCTGTCAATTCAGGAAGTAAACTTAAATAACAATTCAAAATGTGGAAAAACTTCTCAAACTGAGGACTATTAAAAACTGAGGACTCGAAGCTACTTTTTTTAATGTTTCAATGTTTATTTAAAAGAAAATTAAAACCACTTTCTGAATTGACTGCCTTCAATTCATCCCTGAAGAGCAAAATACAGTTAAATCGAGTACAGGCATAACTGAATGACAATAGAGACTGAATACAATATGTAATTTGATTGAATATTTTTGGGTTGGATAGTTGGGGTAGTAGGCCTCGTCTCAGAGGAATGTTCCTCAGAGCCAGATGCTGATGACAGGTTGCCCTATGCTGGGCAGCTGGCATCAAACCCTCTCACCCACTGGGAGAACGGGGATCCGATGACGGGCCTTCAGTTGGTGGTGGTGGGGAGGTCGTTGGAAGACTTGATGCAAAACAGCAAGTGGGAGACGCAAGGTTTGAGATTCATGCCCATAGACCCTTTTCTAGTACACGACACACTGACTTCACGCATAGACGCACGAGACGCTTGGCTGCAGTCAGAAAGCCATCGCCATCTGCGCCTATTCAACGTAGATTTGTTTTTATTACTTCTGAACAACAACAAAAACATTTTGGGGTTCTCATGCGCCTTCAATGATGTTTTGATTCTTGCTTGAACAGTCGCTAAGATTATATTTGGTTGTGATCTTTGCAAAATAACTATTTTGGATGTAGCACTTGTTAGCTAGAATGCTAACACTCATTGATATAGTCTGTAGCAAAAGCTAACCAATACTGGTTAAGGTTGAAGTGTTTTCTAAGTATAATGCAGTTGGTTTGCGATGATGACACAAACATTATATTAAACAGGATATTTATACAAGCCTTAAAATCCAAAAGTAGTGTGAAATGCACTCATAAGCAACATGTAAAGAGAGGCATTTTTTTTTGCTGGCATTCTATAAGAACCCAGTGTTCTGCAAACAACTTGCGCACATCACCCCCGTGCGGCAACGTTTGCAAACACAGAAAGGGGTCTACTGGTTGAAAGAGATTAAAGTAATTATTGCACAAGTGAGTCCATAGGTTAATCAGCAACCGTGGTGGAATTGCCTTAGTGTGCCATGATCATAGGGTGAAGTTAATAGGTGAATGACATTCCACACGCTTGCTAATAGTAAAGGAAGAGGAGAGACCTGACACTATGCTGATGAGGTAAAATTATGACACTACCCTATAAATACCGGCTATACTGATGAGGTAATGTTATAGGCACTACCCTATAAATACCGGCTATACTGATGAGGTAATGTTATAGGCACTACCCTATAAATACCGGCTATACTGATGAGGTAATGTTATAGGCACTACCCTATAAATACCGGCTATACTGATGAGGTAATGTTATAGGCACTACCCTATAAATACCGGCTATACTGATGAGGTAATGTTATAGGCACTGCCCTATAAATACCGGCTATACTGATGAGGTAATGTTATAGGCACTACCCTATAAATACCGGCTATACTGATGAGGTAATGTTATAGGCACTACCCTATAAATACCGGCTATACTGATGAGGTAATGTTATAGGCACTACCCTATAAATACCGCCTATACTGATGAGGTAAAGTTATAGGCACTGCCCTATAAATACCGGCTATACTGATGAGATAATGTTATAGGCACTACCCTATAAATACCGGCTATACTGATGAGATAATGTTATAGGCACTACCCTATAAATACCGGCTATACTGATGAGGTAATGTTATAGGCACTACCCTATAAATACCGGCTATACTGATGAGATAATGTTATAGGCACTACCCTATAAATACCGGCTATACTGATGAGGTAATGTTATAGGCACTACCCTATAAATACCGGCTATACTGATGAGGTAATGTTATAGGCACTGCCCTATAAATACCGGCTATACTGATGAGGTAATGTTATAGGCACTGCCCTATAAATACCGGCTATACTGATGAGATAATGCTATAGGCACTGCCCTATAAATACCGGCTATACTGATGAGGTAATCTTATAGGCACTACCCTATAAATACCGGCTATACTGATGAGGTAATGTTATAGGCACTACCCTATAAATACCGGCTATACTGATGAGGTAATGTTATAGGCACTACCCTATAAATACCGGCTATACTGATGAGGTAATGTTATAGGCACTACCCTATAAATACCGGCTATACTGATGAGGTAATGTTATAGGCACTACCCTATAAATACCGGCTATACTGATGAGGTAATGTTATAGGCACTACCCTATAAATACCGGCTATACTGATGAGGAAATGTTATAGGCACTACCCTATAAATACCGGCTATACTGATGAGGTAATGTTATAGGCACTACCCTATAAATACCGGCTATACTGATGAGGTAATGTTATAGGCACTACCCTATAAATACCGGCTATACTGATGAGGTAATGTTATAGGCACTACCCTATAAATACCGGCTATACTGATGAGGTAATGTTATAGGCACTACCCTATAAATACCGGCTATACTGATGAGGAAATGTTATAGGCACTACCCTATAAATACCGGCTATACTGATGAGGAAATGTTATAGGCACTACCCTATAAATACCGGCTATACTGATGAGATAATGTTATAGGCACTACCCTATAAATACCGGCTATACTGATGAGGTAATGTTATAGGCACTACCCTATAAATACCGGCTATCCAGTCCTCGGGGGCCTGATTGGCGTCACAGTTTCCCCCCATCCCGAACAAACACACCGGATTTAAACAAACTGCATTTTTAACTGAAGTTCATGATTAGTTGATTATTGGAGTCAGGTGTGTTAGCTGGGGCACCAATCAGGCCCCCGAGGACTGGAGTTGCCCTGGGCTATGCTGATGCGTGAGATAGTGATGTGAATTATATGAGTTGACTAGATGAATGAAAAGTGACAATCCATTCAGTCCAGCCTTACTGATTGAATGTTCGTAAACGACATTACCAGACAGACAGACAGACAGACAGACAGTGATAGAGATCTGTTGTGTGGCTAACTGCTGTATTGACAAAGAGAACTGCCAGTTAAATCAGACATGTTGGAAGTACAAGCACCATTGCCTCTCTGATCCATACTGTCAGCATATCAGCATCATCCAAAATGAGTTAATCTAACTAAACAATCAATCCCTGGGCTAAGTACAACACAGAACCTAGGGGACAATCCTACTGCTTCCCCACTCCCACGGCCTATCCATTCTACAATATGAAGAATAAATTAAATCTAGAATCGGCTTCCTATTCCGCAACAAAGCCTCCTTCACTCATGCTGCCAAACATATCCTCGTAAAACTGACTATCCTACAGATCCTCAACTTCAGCAATGTCATTTACAAAATAACCTCCAACACTCTACTCAACTAATTGGATGCAGTCTATCACATTGCCATCCGTTTTGTCACCAAAGCCCCATATACTACCCACCACTGCGACCTGTACTCTCTCGTTGGCTGGCCCTCGCTTCATACTATTCGCCAAAACCACTGGCTCCAGGTCATCTACAAGTCTTTGCTAGGTGAAGCCTCGCCTTATCTCAGCTCACTGGTCACCATAGCAGCACCCACCCTTAGCACGCGCTCCAGCAGGTATATTTCACTGGTCACCCCCAAAGCCAATTCCTCCTTTGGCCGCCTTTCTTTCCAGTTCTCTGCTGCCAATGAATGGAACGAACTGCAAAAATCACTGAAGCTGAAGACTCATATCTCCCTCACTAATTTTAAGAACCAGCTGTCAGAGCAGCTCACAGATCACAGCACCTGTACATTGCCCATCTGTAAACAGCACATCCACCTACCTCATCCCTATACAATATTTATTTATTTTGCTCCTTTGCACCCCAGTATGTCTACTTGCACATTCATCTTCTGCACATCTATCACTCCAGTGTTTAATTGGTATATTGTAATTACTTCGCAAGTATGGCCTATTTATTGCCTTACCTCCCTTATCTTACCTCATTTGCACACACTTTATATAGACTTTTTTACTGTATTATTGACTGTATGTTTGTTTATTCCATGTGTAACTCTGTGTTGTCGTATGTGTCAAACTGCTTTGCTTTATCTTGGCCAGGTCGCAGTTGTAAATGAGAACTTGTTCTCAACTAGCCTACCTTTAAAAAGGTGAAATAAAATAAATAAAACTTAATGTATTTACAAAGGCTGCTTCACAATACAGATTCCCTCAAGATTGTATTTGAAATGCAATGCATTGCAGACTGTCACGATCGTCGTCCTCCTCATCTGAGGAGGAGTAGTAAGAAGGATCGGAGGACCAAAATGCAGCGTGATGATTATCCATTTTAATTAGAAAACAAAGAACAAAACAATAAACGGACAAACGAACAAAAACGCAACAGTCCCGTATGGTGACATACACAAAGACACAGAAACAGGAACAATCACCCACAACCCACAATACAAAACAGGATACCTAAATATGGTTCCCAATCAGAGACAACGACTAACACCTGCCTCTGATTGAGAACCATATCAGGCCAAACACATAGAAATAGACAAACTAGACATACAACATAGAATGCCCACTCAGATCACACCCTGACCAAACAAAACATAGAAACATACAAAGATGTTCCATGAATATCTCAGCCAGGCCCTGTGGTATTTTCGGTGCACCTTGACAAAACAACATCCAGGAGTTTCTCTGTTTTATTTATTTAACCTTTATTTAACTAGGCAAGTCAGTAAGAACAAATTCTTATTTACGATGACGGTCTACCAAAAGGCCTCCTGCGGGGACGGGGGCTGGGATTATTATTATTTTTTTAAACACCTTCATTTGACCTTCATTACTGAGGCAGAGAACACAGGGACAAACAGGAAGGGAACAAATTAGGCTGACATTTTTGTTTTTCCCCTTCTTTCTCGGCTCCAATTACCCATGACCCAGAGAGAGCAAGGGAACCAGAATGATGCTGTTAGCCCTCACCTGGTCAATGAAAGAGCCCGTAGCTATTAGACCAGGGTCAACTCAGTTCTCCACCACACCACACTCACATGTTACGGCCATGCTCTCCCTTATGTTTACCTAATGACTCTGCTCTAACTCCACAACGGAGATTTTATTAACTAAAGAGCACAACCAAGTCAAACAGAATGTTGAATCAATATAACCAGCTCTGCAGTTAAATGAGAATAGTACAGCTTCTGGTTAACAAGCTGTTAAGAGTACTGTTCCTTTAAGGTCATTGTACCAAAAGTCTAGATACAAAACTAAATAATAGCCTTAACCTTAACCCAACACTGACCGACAACAGCCCCAAAATGTTGTGATTGTGGTGTGAATGAAATAGAGCTTCACCTCTATGTGGTCATTCATCAAGCGTATTAGGCTCTTAAAAATGCATTGTGTGCAGACTCACTTGCTTTCACTGTCAGACTTCATTTGTCACCGTCTAACAGAAAGTCTCCTTTGTCAGAAAAAACGAAACAGTTTTAAATTAAACCACACAACAAAACAAACTCAGGAGTAAGTACTTAAATCAGGGGGGAAAACTGATTAGAATGGAATTGATCTTCCTGCACTGGAGATTCACGGTGTGTGTGTGTGTGTGTGTGTGTGTGTGTGTGTGTGTGTGTGTGTGTGTGTGTACAAGTGTGCCCGTGTGACATGTGTCAAATATACAGACACACTTTTGTCTAAAATGTCTTCCTTTCATCCTGTCATGGTTACATCTTCCATACCTGTCTAGAGATAATAAATAAAACATGGTAGATAGGCTTCTCTTCATTCACTAAGGCTGACAGCAGGGGCTGTTCATACAGTTGAATTCGGAAGTTTACATACACCTTAGCTAAATACATTTTCACAATTCCTGACATTTAATCCTAGTAAAAATTCCCTGTCTTAGGTCAGTTAGGATCACCACTTTATTTTAAGAATGTGAAATGTCAGAATAATAGTAGAGAGAATGATTTATTTCAGCATTTATTTATTTCATCACATTCCCAGTGGGTCAGAAGTTTACATACACTCAATTAGAATTTGGTAGCATTGCCTTTAAATTGTTTAACTTGGGTCAAACGTTTCAGGAAGCCTTCCACAAGCTTTCCGCAATAAGTTGGGTGAATTTTGGCCCGTTCCTCCTGACAGAGCTGGTGTAACTGAGTCATGTTTGTAGGCCTCCTTGCTCCCACACGCTTTTTCAGTTCTGCCCACACATTTTCTATAGGATTGAGGTCACGGCTTTGTGATGGCCACTCCAATACCTTGACTTTGTTGTCCTTAAGCCATTTTGCCACAATGTTGGAATTATGCTTGGGGTCATTGTCCATTTGGAAGACCTACTTGCGACCAAGCTTTAACTTCCTGACTGATGTCTTGAGATGTTGCTTGAATATATCCACATAATTTTACTTCCTCATGATGCCATCTATTTTGTGAAGTGCACCAGTCCCTCCTGCAGCAAAGCATCCCCACAACATGATGCAGCCACCCCCATGCTTCACGGTTGGGATGGTGTTCTTCATCTTGCAAGCCTCCCCCTTTTTCCTCCAGACATAACGATGGTCATTATGGCCAAACAGTTCTATTTTTGTTTCATCAGACCAGAGGACATTTCTCCAAAAAGTATGATCTTTGTCCCCATGTGCAGTTGCAAACCGTAGTCTGGCTTTTTAATGGCGGTTTGGAGCATGGTTTCTTCCTTGCTGAGCGGCCTTTCAGGTGATGTAGGACTCGTTTTACTGTGGATATAGATACGTTTGTACCCGTTTCCTCCAGCATCTTCACAAGGTCCTTTGCTGTTGTTCTGGGATTGATTTGCACTTTTCGCACCAAGGTACGTTCATCTCTAGGAGACAGAACGCGTCTCGTTCCTGAGCGGTATGACGGCTGCGTGGTCCCATGGTGTTTATACTTGCGTACTATTGTTTCCCCAGATGAATGTGGTACCTTCAGGAGTTTGGAAATTGCTCCCAGGGATGAACCAAAATTGTGGAGGTCTACTATTTTCTTTCTGAGGTCTTGGCTGATTTCTTTTGATTTTCCTATGATGTCAAGCAAAGAGGCACTGAGTTTGAACGTAAGCCTTGAAATACATCCACAGGTACACCTCCAATTGAGTCAAATTATGTCAATTAGCCTATCAGAAGCTTCTAAAGCCATGACATCATTTTATGGAATTTTTCAAGCTGTTTAAAGGCACAGTCAACTTATTGTATGTAAACTTCTGACCCACTGTAATTGTGATACAGTGAATTATAAGTGAAATAATTTGTCTGTAAACAATTGTTGGAAAAATTACTTGTGTCATGCACAAAATAGATGTCCTAACCGACTTGCCAAAACTATAGTTTGTTAACAAGAAATTTGAGGAGTGGTTGAAAAACGAGTATTAATGACTCCAACCTAAGTGTATGTAAACTTCCGACTTCAACTGTACATACATAGAATGCACATCCATTTAAATGAAATCCCCAGACTGGACCAGTTTGGCAACAACAGGACTCAAAGGAGAGGGAGGGAGATCTGTAATGTACAGAAACACTTCAAAGAACATCTCCCTTATTTTCCTGGTAATAACTGTTATAGAATGCTGAAAGACAGCATATGCTCGCCCTACAGTAATGCTAGGGATTGAAATAATTCAACTACAGCAAAAAAAGTAATTCATAGTTTTCAATATCAAGAGTAATTCTATTGATGCATTTGTTCAACGAGAGCATGAGGCTTACAGAGACGGTCTCTCAACCAGAGTAGAGGCTATAAAGCAGATGCCAAGTTCCAGGGAGGCTCTCCCTGCCGCTGGGCTTTGAGTCTAGGGGGAACTGGAACGTAGCTTCACAATAACGACGCTTCTCACACGTTTCGCCCATAAATCATCATTATGGAAACTAACACCCCTCCCACACAGTACATTTTAGAATTATTTTATATATGTTCGCAATCTATTGTTCATCAACTACCTCTATTTATTGCTCCAGCGACTAGCCTATCCCCTGGAGGAGAACAGGCTAATGTGTTTTCACCAAGTCCTGCGCTGTTAGTGGTTTCAGCAGCCGGTTTGCCGATAGTATCTGTGTGCTAATATGGGCCATTGCCATGTCATTCCTCATCTACTGGTTAATAAAGGGCCCATTTAACAAGAACTAATCTCCTTTAACGACTCCATTTCGTAAGTGCCACAACACAATCGATTTTATGAACAAATTCTAATTAGATAGCCATACTGTAGCAAGCTGAGAGCGGAGCACTGGTCGGCTAGTCTCATTTCACTGTGCCTCCACCCCCGTTTTGAACTAGCTCGCCCCAAATGGGACTGGTCACATAGATGGACAGCAAACAGACTTTCACTCTATTTTCTTTTTTTACGGTTCGCTGTGCTATGGGTTGTTAGAAACGGAAAAAAGAATTAGCTTACATTCACCACTTTTTTCATAACACTTATGTTTCTTGCCAGCTAGGATGAGAAACATCTGTTCATAGGAAGAATTAATTAGATCAGTGTAGTACTTTTCCGAGCAGCTTTGCATGAACAGTTACTAATTGTCTGCTCTCTCATTGACTTTTAGTAGGGACACATATTAACATTATAGGTCCTGAGAGTCTGGCGTCTGAACTACAACGGTTTCCTGCAGCCCGTCATCAGAGCCTCTGAGGTGAGGACAGATAATAAGTTCAGAAACCAGAGGGGCTCCTAGTGGGTTAATAAGGCATGTATGACTCAATGGTGTGAAGTGAATATTGCCCTGGTTGGCAATATAATGCCATAGTACTAATCAAATTCCAACTTGGTTTATTGATCACTCCAGCTAAGATTAATTTAGCTGAGAGCTCTTACTGCCTGGAGACTGTTAGATCTGAATCTGAGCCGCATGTAATTTAGATTGAAATACAAGTGTTCAGATAGATGAAAGCCTTGCCAAAGGGCACTCCCACATAAGTTATTATTTTGCGTTTCATCCAGACCTTTCCAGAAAAGAACATGTCCCTCTCTGCGAAGCACTGTAAGAGCCTGTGTACTTCATTCTGAAAATAATATTAACCTTTTACTGTAGTGGGCTATATCAGGGTCACACAGAGTGTTTCTTGGTAGTCTTAAACAAATCTACTTTGAAACAAACGTATACACCTCACACAGATGGTTATGGGCTTAAAAAAAGAAGACACCTGTATGTACCATGTCAGATGTAGAGATGAAATGTATTACATTTTGAGTTTGCCTCCCAATATTACACATCACAGAAGACTGAAATATAGCAACACTTTTTGTTTTTTAATCATGTTTATTAATTATGGAATTATGACAAATATTAATAACATTCCACTTATGAAGCCACTAGAGGGCGATTTGGTCATTTGACTGCAGGAAACTACAATAGCATGAGACATGCTATGCGTCATTGCGAGCTAACATAACAACCGTGAGCAGTCATCTTCCTAGCTTTTGGGCAGTAATGCTCATCAAAATGTTTGTGGCATGGATCATGAAATCTAGTCAATTTAAACAAATCTATCACTGGAAAATTGGCAAAAGATAGAAAAACATGGCCACCATTGTGGTGTAGGCAACAGAACAGCATCATCCATGCCCTGTGTGTGCATACAGTACGCTGTAATCCAGTAAGGCTTCAGACACACAAACATGATACAGTTTAATGCTTGTGTTTGCCATGCCATGCTTTGCCTAATGTCAACCTCTGTGTTGCCTTTGCTACTGTGGCTGTCTGTGGGCATCCTTTCCTCAGCCTCTTGTGGTGGGTGTGGACTTGGGCTGACACTCCAGCAGCATCACAGAGGGATGGCTCTATTGTGTCTCATCACACTGCGCTAATCCTGCAGACACACTCGCTCCAACATCCGGATGATGTATTTATTAGCCTTGTGAAAATCCCTCATTTGTTATTTAAACAGTGCGTATATGTTTGGACTGATTAAGTAAATTCATGACTTAATCGTGAGACGAAATCAATACCTGCCAAGTATGTGTAATAGATGACTAAGTGTGTGTGTGTGTGTGTGTGTGTGTGTGTGTGTGTGTGTGTGTGTGTGTGTGTGATGAGATGCCAGGTGAGGGGGGAGTAGAGGAAAAAGGACTGCTGCTGAGGAGAGAGAGAGTAGGATGAGATAAAGAAAGTGCTATAGTCTAGGGTTGGGAATTGCCTTCATGGTACGATATTATCACCATACTTAGGGGCCGATACGATATGTATTGCAATTCTCACGATTCTACAGTATATGTACTGTGTGAGAGCAAAATTTACAAGATTATAACACTGTTATTGCATCAAATGGTTGTTTTATGCAACAGAATAGAGTTCTTAGTACTCTATTGTGTCTGTGAACTGAGAGTGGGCTTTTGGGGCTCAGTGCTGACAGTAGATTTACGATGCCTTAGGTGATAAACCTAACAAGCCACATTCCACTCATGTGAGGCAGATTGCTCTGGTCTGACTGGAAGGTACCATGGAGAGATGGCGCCGGTATGGGTAATGATGAGGGGAACCTTGTTTTGGGGGAAAGATCCTGGTTTCCACACAATGAGAACAGTCTTTACAGCAGATACTGCCTGCTGTGAATTATTCATTTATTTCATACGAATCCTAACCTTGTGACCCATTCCACACATCTTTTGTCATGTAGACTAAGGAGGAGGGCCTTTACTATAGAAGATAGTTGTATCCTTTGTGTCGGGGCTCTCAACAAATCATCTAGGGGTGGTTCGTCGACCAGCCATCATTATTGCAGATCACTCACATCATTCACTTGTGTGTGTGTGACTTGCTCTCCTTATTAATAAGTGAATAAAGTCTAAGTATAACTCTGACTTGTGTGATAAGTTTGTCTCTCCTCATTTGATAATAAAGAAATAACCACCACAATTGTGATTTAATACTTGGATTTTATTGCGATTTGATGTTCCAAACATAATGCCCATTATATGTCGGCTGCAGAGGATGCTGGTGGGAGTAGCTTTAGGAGGATGGGCTCATTGTAATGGCTGGAATGGAACAAAGGACACAGAGTCCAACGTTGTTTCCAGATGTTTTATGTTTGATACCATTCCAATAATTCCATCCTGGTCTTTACAATGAGCCTGTCCTCCTATAGCTCCTCCCACCAGCCTCCTCTGGTCTGCTGCAGAGAGACAAGAGAGAGCATGAGAAAATTAGTTTTGATCAGTCAGGGAAATAAGTGCTGAAGGCATGTTGGCTCACTATTTAAAAAGATGGAGAACAAGCTGTAGGAGGAAAAATACAGGTTTTAGCACAGGTACAGCCGACTAATGCTACCTACAGTAGCAAAAAAAGAGACAAATATCGATAAAATATATTCAATGTCTTGGCTATAACATGCACAGACAGACACACATACCTGACCCTGTATTGAATTGTTGGTGGTTTCCACATAAAACATTACATTTATGCATATCCCTATTGACAATTCAGTTTTTCAAAGGGTATTGTACATGATTGTGTACAACTGAGAAATGTTGGTACATATAACTCGAGAGTACTGTGTGTGGTGTGTGGTTTTCCTGGTTGAGGACCCTTGGGGTGTCAGTCCCTCCCCCCTCTCACCTGCTAGATTGGTAGATTCACACTCCCCCTAGCCCTGCTGCTCTCACTCCTCATACGAATATTCATTAACAGGAAGACTGATTGAGATTGAGTTGCTCTAGTGTACCCAGCAGCCATGGGGGAGCTGACCGAACCAGAACCTATTAGAGCCGACAACCTCTGTCACTTATCCTCTCTCTCCTCATTTCACCTGACAGCCCAGAAAGAGGAAGCTATCTGCACTAATGTATCTGTCTATGCTTCTCCACAGCTTCAATTAAAAACCTGCCTCTTCCTCCTATTAACCTCACCTCCCCCTACAGACAACATACACAGACACAATCAAACCCAAAACACATTTTAGGAGAACCACAAGCAAGTTGAAGGCCATTCTTCTTCATTGGTATGAATGGCATACATAAGGTGGAACTAGATGGGGAGCTTTTATGTAGATACTAACAATGTTTACATTCAGCATTCAGTTCACATTTGACCTCCCACCACCACCATTCTTATGTTCTGATAGAACGTGTGGCCCGGTATTTTCAGGGTAAATAAGAAATCGGACCCCACCAACAACACAAAGAGGGGAACTGCTGAGTCAGGGACTCTGCACAAGAACCGCTGATAGGCTTCTGATTCAATGTAATGCACACACACATCCAGTTCTCACACACACACACACTCCTTCAAACTATACATACTGACTACTGTGTTCAGCATTAGGCATTCATGTTGCCATTCAGAGGGTGAATGGGCAAAACAAAAGATTTAAGTGCCTTTGAACGGGATATGGTAGTAAGTGCTAGGCGCACTGGTTTGAGTGTGCCAAGAACTGCAATGCTGCTGGGTTTTCACACTTAACAGTTTCCCCTGTGTGTAGCAACAATGGTCCACCACCCAAAGGACATCCAGCCAACTTGACACAACTGTGGGAAGCATTGGAGTCAACATGGGCCAGCATCCCTGTGAAATGATTTCGACACCTTGTAGAGTCCATGCCCGACGAATTGAGGCTGTTCAGAGGTCAAAGGGGATGCAACTCAATGTTAGGAAGGTGTTCATAGTATTTTGTACACTCATTGTATACTTGAACACTCCAGGGAACTAATTCACAACATTTCAATTTGACATTTTAGTCATTTAGCAGGCGCTCTAATCCAGATTGACTTCCAGTTTGTTATACAACTCTAAAAAGGTTTGCACTGTAATTTTACCTATTTGTTTCTCTTCTAGAAATAATTTTGTGAGAACGCAAGGAAAATCCCTTCATGACTGTGACAGTGTTTTCACTGGATGAAGGTTTGATCAATCAACACAAAATCAAGATGACTGTAAATCTTTTCAGCTGCTCAAGATGAGGAATTTTTGAGGTTTCTCCCCTCTCCTCTCTTCTCTGCAGAACCCCATGCCTTCTTACCCTGGTGGATGCCATCAGATCTGCTAAGAATCAAAAACATTTGTGCAGCCGCCCTACCCGTAGAACCATGGTATTTTTCTTCAGCAAAATGTCACTGCCTATCATGGAAAATAGAGTGAGAAAGATCTGTACAACATGGCTGTCGTGAGCTTTTCAAAATCCAACAGAAAAGCATCTGTCTCTTTGTCTGGCCACCCTGATGGAAGCTCATGTCTTCTTTAGTCACAGCAGCTCACCTCAGTACAGCATGCTGGATCTCCTGTAATGTCTCTCTGTCCGTGGGGACTATACATGCATGCTATAACAAAGGCAAATTATTAACTTTTTTTCAAAACCACTTCTGAGAAGACCGCCCTCTGTTTCAAGTGTGCCATTTCTTTCACTGAGGCAATGTATGTTTTTTAGAGACCTGTACTGTAAAAAGCCACTTTGAGAATTCAGTTAATTGCTCTATTTTAGGGAGTGATGACTGCTGAGCTACACAATACATGGTCTATCATTGTCAGGAACGCGTCACTGAACATAGCTGCAGTGGAAGTCTTAACACGATGGATTTAACTGTATTATTAGCATTTCAATGAACATGTGAACACATTGTGACAAGATAGCCATGACATTGAATGAAGGTCAAATTAGATGTCAATTTCACTCTTGTACATCCTGCAAAATAGTTCATGAACTCTCTCTGTTTCTGCCCAACCACTATGTTTTCTGACGCAATACGTGACCTACTATGTGTTACAAAATGTAGGGGAAAACAACGGGTGAGAGTTCATGAGTTATTACCCCTCACTTGGCCTCCGGGCCTAATACGTGTGTGAGCCAGTCTACTTCCCTGGCCCCATATTTACGCCAGACTCCTCCTGTTAATTAGATGTGTACCAACATCCATCAGTGGCATTTTGCTGAGAGAGCACCTTAGGCCTAGAACACAAACACACTGTGCACACAGCTACAGTGCATTAATTGAGTGACTGAGTGAATAGACACACAGAAGCTTCATAATGGGTGGTTCCTTAAAGGATGCTACAGCACTGTACCTAGCTCTGATTGAGTGTGTATAGCTAGTCTGATAGAATAGCTACTCAGATTGAGTCTATAGAACAGCACAATGGAGCTTCTGCCTCTCATCTCTCAGCAGTACAAGGGGGATAGACAAAATATGTTTACATCCAAACTACTGTACTGTATATCAACCATTTAAACAGCATCAGCCTCCCAAGGGCAAATCTTGGAGCTCATGAACTTTACCCTTTCTCCATCTACCCAACAGCCAGACAGGGCCACGTTAATAGCCCTTATGGAAAAATGGGTCTCCGTGAGGGAGGGCTTCAAAGACATTATTAGAAGCCCCTGGAAACCCTCTGCAGCCTTTAAGATAGAGAGGATCAAATGTTTCCCTATTTCATAGCTTCGTCCTTTCCAGGAAATAGTCCCCCACCACATCATTAGTTTCACGTTCCATGAAAGACCACCTGCATAATGCAGGTTAGCATTTATTGGTATGACTCATGTGCTGGAGGCAGCTCTGCTCAGTGGTCACTAGCTGGCCCAGCCACAAAGTCATACAACCCCAACCACACTGCTAAACCTAATGCCTAACACTAACCTACATTTTGTTTTCAGTCATTTTTACAATATAGCTCATTTTGACTTTGCAGCTGGCACATCTAGTGGATATCCCTCAGTTCTGCATCACGGACAAGACTCACCCCCAAAAATGTTAACCTGCACCAATAATGGGGTAAACGTTTGTACAGACACATTATTTCAGAGGCCTAATGGGTGTCGCCAGGTAAAGCAACGGGACAGAAAAAGCAAATAGTACAATATTGTACGATCAATAAGAATTGAGCAACAGCAGTCACTGTGAATAGCCTACAATATATTGATTGGTATTGATGTTGACTCAGACAGGTCTGAATTGATACATATATCAATAAGTGGAGGTAACTGAAATGTAAGATTCAAACTGTCTGTATGAAACCTTAGGAATCTATTCTATTTCATTGTTGGGTATCAATTCTGTATAACATTGTGTATATCCCCAGTGTGGTCACTAATCCGACCAGGTAGAATCCTACAACAGAGCCTGTATGCCTGCTAATTCTCTCCCTGTCCACACAACAAGCCAATAAAGCCCTAGACAAACAGATCATCCAATGTAAATAGCATCAAAGCTTGCATGGCTGGATACTATACAGACAGGATCTGGGCAGAATCTACAAACGATTCATTGATTTGTAGTCCTCCCACTAGCCTACAGCAGCATCATTTATGGTATAGTAGTATACCGTATCTGTTTAATTTAGACTTCTCTGAAAGAACATTATGGACAAGATGTAATGATAGGCTCAGGCTGCCTCTAATGACTGTATTGTCTATAATGAACAGAAAACAGTAGACTGTCCTAACACAGTTTTGTTGAGGCTTTATCTTGTGGTTGCATTGTAAGTGAGTTCCATTATAAAAACAAACTGCTGAGGGAGAGTGAACTGTTCACTGGGGAACGCCTTTCATCAAGCAACCTTCTCTTCCCTACGTTAGAAACCAGTCTGTTGGGTTTCCTCATTTTTATACTTCCTCTCCCGTCCATCTACATCTAAACTCCTCCTCTATCAACTACGGGTCCGTTCATGAGCTCTACTAAAAGGCTTATTACTGTCACAGTCAATCTGGGATATATTTCTATGCTCAGTTGGTCTAATGCGTAAAAATGTCCCCCATTTACTTGATCCCTATCCTTTTTCCTTCGTCTTGCAAAACACAAATTGTGCGTGTGCACTAAAAGATCCTTATCACTAAAGCAGATTACACAGTCAACAGGCTCTCTGTGTCACTCCTGGGGCCAGAAGTAGCTGATGTGGTGTCTAGTATCCTGGTGCTGCTCCAATGAACACTGACCTCCATCCTTCCCATTCAATACACACACACACACACACACACACACACACACACACACACACACACACACACACACACACACAGAGACACACACAGACACAGACACACACAGACACACACACACAGAGACACACACACAGAGACACACACAGACACAGACACACACAGACACACACAGACACACACACACACACACACACACACACACACACACACACACACACACAGACACAGACACACACAGACAGAAGCTCAGAGTTTACTTAGCAAGGCTTTCCCTGGTTGGGTAGCAGGCAGTGTTTAATGAGCTGAGGGCCAAATGCCTTCCCTAGACTGCAGCCTGTGAGTGGTTAATTTATCAGGCAGCGTTCCAGCCTTCCTCTGCCTGCCCACGTCCCTCTCCCAATCTCTCTCTCTCTGCTGGGGTTGGCGTGCAGCACAGCGGATTACATTATATGAAGATTATCCATCACTTATGGATTTTATCCACAGTGTGGAGGACAGAGAGTGATTCTGCTTTAGATCAGGCTTTCACACAGACAAACAAGCTGTCACTAGAGATTCCTACTGTACTGTATTATCACTGCACTGCAGCAGCATTTAGGTCTACAAGCATGCATCACTGCTGAACAAACCATAAAGCAAATCATCTGTAAAACAACAGGAATAATTCTGAGTTCTCTTGACTTTCTATTGTTCTGTTGGGTGGTTATGTCACCTAATAATGCCCACATTGCCCTATGAGGATGACACAGTGTCAGAGTGCCAGGCTGTAATAAAGCTGAGAGGCAACAGTGCCCAAGCTAACATTGACTCTTCTAAATGATCTGTGCACTGTGATATAAATGCAGGGGCACATAGCACAAACACAGATAACGTGCTCCGAAAATTAAGAGCCTGCTTTCCCAGAGCACGGAACACTGACTAGGGTGAATACTAAAGACCTGGAGGGGGTGACATCTTAGCAAGACTACAGGGAGGTGAGGGGAGGATAACAAGACCCACATCACCATCTCCCCAGCCCCCCTAACCCCCACCTGGTGAACAGCAGACTGATGAGGTCTGTCAGCCGGCTGCCTGCAATCAAGGGCTTCTGCTGCACTGAGCATGTTCATCCGTGTTTATTGTGTGCAGAGAACGTATGTAGTCAGAGGCTGCCAGGCTTTACCGAGAGAGAGACGCTGTAATGTCTGTTTTCTGGAGCTTACCTTCGGCCCGCATGGTGAAGGGAGTGTCTCCGGGTCGCTTGGCCGAGAACTGCCCCCCCAGGGAGGTCATTAGGAAGCACAGGCTGAAGAAGCCGATCCCCGCCACAAAGATCCTGCAGGGACAGGGACCAGGGCAGCCAGGAGACAGAGAGCAAGACTCAGGGTTAGAACTCAGGGGGAACAATAAGAGAAAAATGAGGGAGTTAAGGCAGGGGAGAAGAGAAGAGGGGGGGGTCAACTGTCAGAATGAAAGCAAAAGAGCTGTACAGTACAAAAGGAATGGGGCACAGGAAGATGATGCAAAATAACAAAGAAACTTAAAGATGACAAGTTTGAATTCGATGCCCATTGGTCTAACGCGTTGCAATTCTTTTCATGGGGTTAGTCATGGGCACCTCACATAGCTCGGCAAACGGGAGCTGATGGCATCATGAAAACAAATTATTTTACTTTGTTTTTTTGAGTCCACTTCGGTTTCACTTAGTGTTTTGATCCTATCACTGCATTTCTTGCCATTTAACAGAGTGCAGAAAATTCAATTGTCGAGACTAGAGATGGATGAATTATCAATCAATCATCATTCTTAACTAATCTACCTACGGTAATGCTGGGGATCTGGTTGTGGACAAAGGTAAATGGCATATTACATACAGTACATGGGTCTTGTGTACTACACAAAGCATGAAAAGTCAACTTAAATTATAACATTAAGGATTACAGTTGCATATTTGTGACTGCAACCACAATCACTGTAGACAATTTCAAATGTTCAGAATGGTGGGTGGAAATTAATGCTCATAACAGATGCCTTTCAAACTGTAGATGACATCCTTGCGTGAGAAAAGTGATCCACTGAGAAATGCTCATGCAAATGTTGAAATATTTGAAACCCTTCCCGTCCATTCCTCCAGAGGAGAGCTAGATTTACATATTACACACCACAGCTCACATCACTTGCTGCTCATTTAACACGGGTTATGATATTGCTTTCTTTCTTCTCATCCTAAGGGTAGCCCTTTAAAAGAGAGCTTTATTTAATTCAGAGGAAATATTATACTCACTGTCCAATATTTGGGCTAATGGTGAAGAGCTGAGTATTGCGCTCATGAAAGTTAAAACTAGTGTGAGCAGAAATACACATAACTAGTTGATATCACCTACTGCATGCTGATGATCTGCTCCTTTGTGTGTTTGCATGCCACCGAACACATTCTACACACCAATGAACTCATTCACAGTAGACACAAGCCTAACTGCTTTTACAGTGCTAGTGCTGGCAGAGTTCAGGTTTACTAGAGCGATCAGAGTATGCCCAAGAGCTCAAACAATGCAGTGATCCATATTGACTCAAGTATCAAGTGCATAGGCCTACTGTATAGGTACATGCATGTCATTCTATGTACAGGGGGAAATACAGGCAAACTACTGTCGTAATATGTAGTTCAAATGTTGTCTTGTTGTGCACTATCTGCAATGCACCTTGATCTGTTATGCCGTTAGCCTACTCCTTGCTTTTATGAGGTTGTCATAACATGTTTCTGACATGACAGATCCATTTTCACACCTCTATGACATCACAGGTGTGTACTCCTGTCAAGGCAACCTGACCACTGTGAGTTTGTTGTAGTCTACTCATGACGTTCCCATTTTCATAAGGTTAACAACAAAAAAATCCAACTCAATTTCAGACTTAGTCTACACTGAGAGAGAACACTGCCTGTACATCGAGACCACAGAACAGTAGCCTACATGTAAATGCTTACCTGAATGGTTTGAACGTCAGAAGACATCTTCTCACCATAGTTGAATAGTCTGTGTTCACAGCACTCATTTTCCGGAGAAGGAGAAAACGCAAAGAGCCCCCAACATTGTGTATATTTCACAAAGTGTCCTAAGCGCAAACATAAACATAGTAATTATTAACTAATAGAGCTTTAAAAATATCGATACATCGACTTCGGAATCGGATAACCAATACTGCACGTGCTTGGTTCAGTAAAGTTCGGCAGGAATACACTCCGCTTACCCAGCTGCATACAATAGTTTGCTTCCGCTGAGTTTAAATTAGTCCGTAAATTAAGCCTGACTCCGGAGTCCTAGCCGTTCTGTCGGAAAAACACAAGTAATATTGTTCACTCCTCTCCTTGTTAACATGGTAAACGTGTATGTGTTTCAAGTTGGGAAAAGGGTAGCAGAGTTATCGAGCGTAAAAGTCCATTGCTCACCGGTGAGCACACAATGTGTGCTAGACACCATTCGCTTTCTGGCGGTGTATTTCCAGATTGTGCAAGTAGCCTAGTTTTCAGTACAGCGCCATCTAACGAGTGATGCATACAATCAAAAGTTTCAGTATTGCAGGACAAATGACTCCTGTTTTCATAAAAATGTCCTAGTCAGCCCTGCACAGAAGCCTAAATCAAAATAGCAGTGAATGAGTCTCTAGAATAGAAAGCCAACATCATAGATAGCCTAGTTCCTACAGTTTTCATTTAAAAGCACACAAGCTATTAAAAAAAAATGCATGTTTAGTCTTTGGACAGTATAATTTACTTTAAACTTAGAATAGAAAGCCAACATCATAGATAGCCTAGTTCCTACAGTTTTCATTTAAAAGCACACAAGCTATTCAAAAAATATATATGTTTAGTCTTTGGACAGTATAATTTACTTTAAACTTACATACCAGCTTTTTTCACATCCGTTGACGCTGTGGCCTACTTTTTTACTTTCAGCACCATGGCCAGTTCCCTTAGCCGTCAGCAGCTGAGCAGACAAACTCAGCAAAAAAAGAAACGTCCCTTTTTCAGGACCCTGTCTTTCAAAGATAATTCGTAAAACTCCAAATAACTTCACAGATCTTCATTGTAATTAACGCAGTTAAAAGTGAGAGGGCATTTCTTTTTTTGCTGAGTTTATCAACAGCAACACTGGTCTGAATGGGAGGACACTCAAACCAAGTCTCGTATCGACAGCTGCAGTGTGACTGGTAGGACTAGGACCTGACGCGTTTGCATCAGTGAAGAGTTTGCACCTGTTAGATTAGCCTGCTTTGGCCCATTCTATGAATCCAATTGCTAAGAATCTACTCTACTATTCTAATATATAGCTAGGTAACTATGGGCAGAAGTTACTCAAAGTTGAATGATCTCACCTTTCCACAATGTATCCTCTATCCTCCCTCTGGCTTTTTGTAACCTAGTGAAAATGTTTTATATAAAATATGATAACTAATGATATGAGACCTGACAACTGGAGGAGAGATAGATGAAACCGATTGTCACAATCCCTAGATTTCATTCAGACACCCATGAAAATCAACATGTCTGTGACCAGCCTGACCACTTGTGCTCCTGCAGGACTAGTCAGAGAGGAGAGAGAGAAGAGTTTGTCATTGGGTTAAGGCAATAAATCACAGAGAAGAGACAGAAAGACAGAGAGGAGGCGGCCATTCTTGAGGTCACCCAGGGCCATCCCTACTATGACAGAGAGCAATCTACATCCCTGCTGCTATGGCAACCATTTTCATGCAGCCCTATGAACCCCGAATCAGACTGACACTGGCAGGCCTGGTACGGTCATGGTGTGGAGAATGGCATTATACCCAAGCTCTGGCTTCAAAGGCATTGACAGTCAGCTCACATTCATTTAAGATGACAAGTTCAATCCTTCACATTATTTTGTAGAAAAAAGGAGGAAGGTAAGCGCTGCTAAGGTCCACAATAGTAGGTTTTGATAGACAGAAGCTGCTAAGGTCCACAATAGTAGGTTTTGGTAGACAGAAGCTACTAAGGTACACAATAGTAGGTTTTGATAGACAGAAGCTGCTAAGGTACACAATAGTAGGTTTTGATAGACAGAAGCTGCTAAGGTACACAATAGTAGGTTTTGATTGAAAGAAGCTGCTAAGGTACACAATAGTAGGTTTTGGTAGATAGAAGGTGCTAAGGTACACAATAGTAGGTTTTGGTAGACAGAAGGATAACATTCATTTTCTCGACCTTGGCATCAGTAAAAATGACAACGTTTGTTTGCACACATCAATCTTAAGGAAGTCTACCGATGGGAATAACATTCTGAGGGGAGACAGCTACCACCCCAAAAGGCTAAAAGAGAACATTCCATATGGCCAATTCCAAAGAGTCCGCAGAATCAGGAAAAAGACTACAGCTGAATTGGAGAATCGCTTCTTGAACCAGGGTTACAGCGCTCAGGTCCTGAAAGATCCAGGTTTAATGGCCGGACGACTTGATAGGGAGAACTTGTTGCAAAGGGGAGTGCCTCGTGATGCACCAGAGAGTGTACTTTGGTACAAAATATAACACTGAAGCAGAGAACATTAAAAAAAAAACATTCAAAATCATTGGGGAATCATCCAAAGTGATACGCTACTATGCGAAGTCTTCCCAGAGCCACCAGTCATAAGCTTTAAGAGATGTCCTACCCTAAATAACAAATTAGTCTTCCTGGTAACTCTCAAAAGACTTGGCTAGACCACAAACCCAGCAGCTCTTTTAAATGTAACCAGTGCAACCATCGCAGAAATATTGCACAGAAAAAGTATTTTGTTGACACAGCTTCTAAAACGGAGTATTAAGTCAAGCATTTCGTTAACTGCAATACTACTCATGTAATCTACAGATTCGAATGTCCATTAAAAGGTATTCTACATTGGATGGACAAAGAGACGCCTTCAAAACCGCTTAGCGGAACACAAGTGCACCATACGGGTAGGCAGTGAAGACTAGCCCATGGCAAGGCACTACAAGTCCTTACACCATGGCAACCCTGCCTCCCTACAAGCTGCGGGTATTGATCCTGTTCCCCTCAATTAGAAAATGGGACCGTCTTAAACAGCTAAACCAAGAGGAAAGTCTTTGGATTTACAACTACAGGCCATCAAGTACCCTGGTTTAAATGAAGATATGGATTTACAACTACAGGCCATTAAGTACCCTGGTTTAAATGAAGATATGGATTTACAACTACAGGCCATTAAGTACCCTGGTTTAAATGAAGATATGGATTTACAACTACAGGCCATTAAGTACCCTGGTTTAAATTAAGATATGGATTTACAACTACAGGTCATTAAGTACCCTGGTTTAAATGAAGATATGGATTTACAACTACAGGCCATTAAGTACCCTGGTTTAAATGAAGATATGGATTTACAAACTACAGGCCACTAAGTACCCTGGTTTAAATGAAGATATGGATTTACAAACTACAGGCCACTAAGTACCCTGGTTTAAATGAAGATATGGATTTCTCACCTTTCCTGTAGGGTCGTAGGAGGTCCCTTTGCTGTCATCTAGTGGACATATTGCTCTATTGCCCTCGGCTATGTTTAGACTGCGGTGGTCCATGTTTGCTGTGATCTAGTGTACTATAAAATAGATGTCTCTCCTATTCTTACCACTTTGCCCAGTCATATTCAAGGTTAGAACTACTTTTCTAGAGGTTCTGATGCTTCTAGCTGTGATTTGCGTGTTGATACATATCTACAGTACTTCACTTTTTAATGTGTATGGTATTGCTTACTAGGTGTTGTCCCATGAATTCTGTAACCACTCCCTCTTTAAATCAGGGTTTATTGGAAAAAGCTGTTCAAAAAAGGACATTGTATTATCATATCTTTGTACTCCCTGACGAAGGCCATGCAGCCAAAACATGTCAGAGTTTTTCATCTTTGTTTTCATTGAACATACCATACACATAAAGGCATTTTAATTAATTACATGAGCAGTGCCTTGGTCCTACTTTCTTTTCGATGACCTTCACATTATTTGTTTGGACAGGAAGGAAACTCATTGCAGAGCAGACTGATATTTGTAGCAAGATATGTCAGGACGAGATACTGTGTGTGCATGCGTGTGGGCATGCGTGCGTGCGTGCGTGTGTGCGTGCGTTTGCATCAAAATTGACTTTAAGGCATAACATGTTAGTACTGCACAACCTTCAGGACCTGGTGTGCTCAGTCACAGCGCTCAGCACAAACCATATAGAAGAAACAATAGAGCCCTAGCCCTCTTTGTTCTATCTGCTGCTGTCGCTCACTACTCTGTAGTTTTATCTCAGTCTGCTTTTCATGCGAGTTCAAAACCCCTCTGGGAGGGCAATAGAACTCTTAAAAGTGATTACTTTATATTGAGCTGTGACTGTGTTAACTAGAAACGATACCCCTATGTTTGTGTTGTTTCACAGTCCCCGATCATGTATCATGAAACTCCTTAGTTTCACTGTCATTAACAAAGATGAAAAATCAATAGCTCTCTTTCACTGAGACTTTCTAGCTCTGATCAGAATGGAATAAAGCACAGTTTAGTGGTGAGTGGCCTACATAGACTGTAGCTCTGATCAGAATGGAATAAAACACAGTTTAGTGGTGAGTGGCCTACATAGACTGTAGCTCTGATCAGAATGGAATAAAACACAGTTTAGTGGTGAGTGGCCTACATAGACTGTAGCTCTGATCAGAATGGAATAAAGCACAGTTTAGTGGTGAGTGGCCTACATAGACTGTAGCTCTGATCAGAATGGAATAAAACACAGTTTAGTGGTGAGTGGCCTACATAGACTGTAGCTCTGATCAGAATGGAATAAAACACAGTTTAGTGGTGAGTGGCCTAGATACACATTATCTGGCCTCCGTCCAGCTTTTTCCCCCACAGCTCTTCTGCCAGACATCTGGGAGAAGAGGGGAGCAAGATTGGAGAGTTGCAGGGCATCCTATCCTATAGGGAAACAAAAGCTGTGACTAACCACTGTGACACAAGAGGGAACCAAACCTCAACAGACTCAGCCTTATTAGGAGTAGAATTTTATATTGAGAAAGGCTGGGTCTTTTTGACAAGGTTTGTTGTTTCACTATATTCATTTCACCCCTCCGCTGTGAATAATTCTCGGATAAATGTCTGGTATAGTATGAGACATCATTCAATATTAATTTTCCAAACATATTTCCACTTGTCTCAAAAGCTATTCAAGTTAACTTTCTTTGTGACCTACACTAAAACCAATTGATTGAAATGACAAAACTGCTAAAGCACTTCTGAAATGGGCCGGCAAATCATCTCTCTGGTTCTAAAGTGCCATCCTCAGGGTTTTTACATTTCCTGGTGATTCTATACTTTTGAAGTCAAATTACACCCCCTGACTTGATATCTCAGACAATTAAATTTCCTCAGGGGGAGAGTTAAGAGTAACAGAGCGTGACAAGGAACTATGATGTTCTAGGTGCAATGACAACAGAAGTGGCAGTCAGACATTTGCATATGCTATAAACACCCTGGGACAGGCTGAAGCTAATTCAACTGACAGACAGATTGGAAGAAAAATACCTCTGATGTCCTAATGGCATCATAATGATGACTAACCTAGCTGGTGAAGGCATATGATGACAATTACATCTCCTGTCAACAAATAGTCAACACCAAATATATAATTTCACCAATAACAATTAGGCTATAGAAAGACCATCACAGCTAATGGTTGTGACGTACTTCCATTAAAGTGGGAAAATAAGTAGAAATGATGAAATGAAGTGAAGAGTCAACACATTGACCTACTGTAATTCATTCTGGGGTTGATTGCTTATCAGGTGAAGTTACTAATACAGGCTAATGACACTGATAGACAGCCAATACAGTGATGTGCTGCCAGTGGCATGATGACTCATGCTGACAGTCAGAGGGAGGCCTTTATTCTCAGGGGCTCTATCGCCTCCATCACCTTTATGGGCTAATGCATCATGTTCACAGTGATCGATATGGCCACAAGCAACTGGACAGAGATCACTCTGTCTGCAGTGGCTCAATGAAGACAATATGTTTCAGTGTAACATCCCACTGAGCACACTACGTCATTTCTGTTCAAATATTTTTTATTGAACACACACAAGAATGGTGTATAGGTATAAAAGACAGGTATACAATTCTTATCTAAACATAAAAGAGCAGACAGAAACAAAAAGACCCAGAGTTCTGGGTACAAAACAATTATTACAAAACAAGACATACAGAACAAGGACAACAAGGACAGGTAGAAAGAAAGAGGAAAGACTTCCAGATTTGATCAAATGTTGATAATTTATTGTTCAGAATATATCTAATCCTTTCTAAGTGCACAGTGTTTGCCAATTCGCTGAGCCATAATTTGGTAGTGGGCGCTTCCCTCTTTTTCCAGAACAACAAGATTAGTTTTTTTGCCGAAATGAGACTGTAAGAGATGAGTTGTTTATGAGGGTTGGTTAATCCGTTTAGGGAATCAGACACTCCCAGATTATCAGAAGCGGGTCTGGGTCAGTTGAAGTCTCCAGAACTTCAGAGAGGATCCTAAAAATTCCACACCAGTAACCATACAAGCTAGAGCATAGGGCAAAGCAGTGGAGTAGTGTACCCTGTGCAGCCTGACATTTATCACACAAAGGGGATGTATCAGGAAATATCCTATGCAGTTTGGTTTTGGAATAGTGTAATCTGTGTAGTACCTTGAATTGTATGAGACGATGTCTGGAGTTAATGGAGCAGGTGTGGATATACTCCAAGCTATTTTCCCAGTCTGCCACCGAAATGTCAGTCCCTAGTTCTTCCTCCCATTTTGCCTTAATGGCATCTGTAGAAGGTGTGCTAACAGATTGAAAAGCATCATATAAACGAGATATCAGTTTGTCTGAGGTGGGGGATGTTTTTATGCATCCGTCAAACATGGAAGGCTTAGCGTTCCCAAATGTTGGGAGGTGTTTTCTAACATAGTCTCTGATTTGTAGGTATCTGAAAAAGTTACTTTTGGGAAGTTTCCCTCAGCAACTCAAAGGAAGCAAAGGTCCCTTCTATATATAAATCCCCTATGGTACTATACTACGTCATTTCAACGTGGATAATTAATTGGGTCATATTTGGTTGAGCCGTTGATAAATGAGATTACAAACTATTTTCAACCACTAAAAAAAGACAGACAAAAGTTAGTTGAATTTCCAATGTGTTATCACTATGCTTTCAACCCTCTTAAAGCACAGCAAAGTTCAAATGGGAATACAATGTCAGATATTTTGTTTATTTATCTAATAGCAGAACCAAATGACCTGGGCCCAGTTTCCCAAAAGCATCTTAAGGCTAAGTTAGAACCTTCGTAGGAGCATCATCCCAATACCATCGTTACTAAAGTTGCAATTGAAAACGCTATTTATTTACCAACTGCCTCAGACCACTCCTAGAACAGCTAAGTCTGTCGTTAGATGCATTTTTCCCTACCTTGTCACTTTATACACAGAAGATCTCCGCTAAACATATAAACCAAGATGTTTATCTGAAGCTCTGTGACCACTGATAACTTCACAACGAAGTTGACTACAAGTATAGAGTTGCCAAAGTCTTTGCAATTGTTACAAACAAGGGAAGGGAAAAAATTCAGGTTAAAATGAAAACCGAGATGACTGCATTAAAATAAAAACAGCCTACTTACTGTAGGCTACATAGACCCAGTGACGTGTATTCATGGTTGCCAAGGAAAGCCAGGCTTCCCCCAAACATTTACAACAACAAAAAAACATACAAAATCATGTATCTTTCGTCTATCTGTGATTCATACATTTCCTTCAATTCGCAAGAGGCTGTACGTATTTCACCGGAGAAAGCATCCAAACGAACTAAACAGCACCCCTCTGTCTCAGTATGTGTAGGTTATCTATCTGATGCTGTCTGGTCAGAAAGGGTATGACATTGTTGCTGCCAGTAGCATTGAATGCAAGAGAAGCCAGCGAGCATTTGTCATCCCTTGATAATAAACAAATAAAATAATAACCAATCAGCATTGAGCTAAACTGAGTCAGCTCAGCTGTGTATGGTGCTGGCGCACAAAATAACATGTCAAGGGAAGCCAGTTTGGATTTGCCCAATCCAAACTTCATTATTGAAGCCAAACTTCATTATTGACAGAAAACAACGTATGGTTATGTTGTTTTCCTCTGGTGGCTAGCTAGCTAAAATCGTCCCTTTCTAAATTAGCTATCGATGGAGATTTGGATTTGGACTTGTGGTTTTACTTAATTCTCCGTACTGACCAATGATTGGAACGGCGAATCTGATCTAACCTTAAATTTAAACCTTGTAACCCTGTCCTGAGAGGATGGAAGTTCAATATGTAGCTAGATGTAGATTGCTAGTGTTAACAAGCAGGCCTGGCGTATCATTGCCCATGAAAGGAAGTTAGGCTAGCGAGCAAGTAGAGTTGCATACAAAAGTACACCCTTTCAAATTAGTGGATTCAGCTATTTCAGCCACACATGTTGCTGACAGGTGCATAAAATCGAGTACACAGCCATGCAATCTCCATACACTAACATTGGCAGTAGAATGGCCTTACTTGTTACATCTGCTCCTGCCACGCCCTCTATTGCTCATCCTGTGTCTCCTTGACCTGCCACCACTCCCCCAGTGCCCTCTCCCTCTCTGTTTGTGTGTGATTGTGTGGGCGGAGGCAGGTGTGCTGGAGTCAGAGCAGATCCCCACCAGCTGCAACCTGTTCCATAATCAAGACCTCTACAAAGACTCAGTCCTGCCAATTCCACACTGCCAGATCGTAATCTCTGTTCAGTCAGTCTACGGTTCTAGCCGTTTGTTACTATTTAGATCCTGTTGTGCCTGGTTTCCTTGCCTGACTTGGTTTTCCTCTGAGCTATAGTTCTGCCCGCTCTGACTCTGGTCCCTGTCTCCTCATCCTGCTACTCTGTCCTGGATTCCCCACTCTACTGCTCCTTGGATTCCCCTCCGGACCTGCTTACCCTGTCCCAACCCCTCTCGCTCCAGCCTCAGCCTCCGCACCTGGTTTCCTGCAACCCGCTCGAGCTTCCCCTGGCCTGCACTCCATCTTCCCCGTGTTTCAATAAATACCTTGGTTACTTCATCCCAGTCTCCTCGTCTGAGTCTGCTTTTGGGTTTCCCTGTTCCACTCCACGTAACATTACTGAAGAGCTCAGTGACTTTCCACGTGACACCGTCATAGGATGCCACCTTTCCAACAAGTCAGTTCATAAAATTTCTACCCTACTAGAGCTGCCCCGGTCAGCTGTAAGGGCTGTTATTGTGAAGTGGAAAAGTCTAGAAGCAACAACGGCTCAGCTGCGAAGTGGTAGGACACACAATCGCACAAAATGGGACCGCTGAAGCATGTAGCTCGTAAAAAAAATCGTCTCTCCTCGGATGCAACACTCACTAAAGTTCCAAACTGCCTCTGGAAGCAACATCAGCACAAGAACTGTGCGTCAGGAGCTTCATGAAATGGGTTTCTATGACGAGCAGCCGCACACAAGCCTAAGATCACCATGCGCAAAGCCAAGCGTGGGCTGGAGTGGTGTAAAGCTCGCTACCATTGGACTCTGGAGCAGTGGAAACGGGTTATCTGGAGTGATGAATCACACTTCACCATCTGCCAGTCCGACGAACAAATCTGGGAACCCTACCTGCCCTAATGCATAGTGCCAAATGTAAAGTTTGTTTGAGGATAAATAATGGTCTGGGGCTGTTAATGGTTTGGGCTAGGCCCGTTAGTTCCAGTGAAGGGAAATCTCAACTCAACAGGATACAATGACATTCTAGACGATTCTGTGCTTCCAACTTTGTGGTAACAGTTCAGGGAAGGCCCTTTCCTGTTTAAGCATGACAATGTCCCTGCGCACAAAGCGTGGTTCATGCAGAAATGGTTTGTCGAGATCGTTGTGGAAGAATTTGACTGGCCTGCACAGAGCCCTGACCTCAACCCCATATTTGTTTTCAGTGTACATCTTTGGCCATTGTAAGAAATATGTATAGTTTAAACACCCGTAAGCCTAAATTCCATCGCTATCGGGAAACCAGGCCCTGGATTGCAGTTGAGATTACATTAAAAGTACATGGTGCAAGTGATCAATGCCGGTTGAGATTCTGCACAGATTATTACGGCAATTGTGAAGATCTCCACATACCTGCAATGACCTATGCATGCTATCTTGAACATGCACGCTTTATATGATTACATAAGAAATGTATAGTTACAGTAAATTCAAAATGTGGCCATGGATGTGTTACTAATTTTAAGGGTGAATGTTTTTTTTGTTTAGTTTTTTTGGGGGGGTGGATCAGCTTAATATTGCGGAAAGAATGTTGCTTCCAATGTAATTGTCTGCATCATTTCCAATCCCTGGGTGAATGTTACATTAGTTTCTAATATAGCCTTAACTTTAGACTATTTGCTGTAATACGAAAGTAATATTGTATTTGGTTGACAATTCACCCAAATATCAACATTTACAGTAGATTTATCTACTGCTTGGAGAGTTCCATCTGAGCCACTGGCTTAATCCCATTCTTGTCACTTTTTTATTTTGGTTGAGTTGGAGACATGAATCCAACATATCATTTGTTAACCCCCTAGAGTTTATTGATGCACCAGTGAGTCCATCTAAGTAACATAATTTAAAAAATCCCCATCAAAATCCGTAAGATTTAAGGTAGAGATACATTGCATGGGCTGCGTCTTAATCCATCGCATCTGCCTATGGCGGCCTTATGTGGTGGAAGGTGGTCAAGCTACAGCGGTGTTTGTCAGACCATGAAACATTCAAAAAATTGGTCTTCTCGCGAAAACGTCTGTAGCGTCCGAACGGTTTGGCCTACAAGCTAATATGGAAAGATGAGACTCTCACGATGGTGGTCTTCGTTTTTCTCTACAAAGTCGATACCGTCGATGTGCCAACTTCTGTTTGTAGTGTCCGAACCATTTGGGCTACAAACGAATGTGACCCCCACTGCGGAAAGGGGAGATTCCCACGAACATGATGGTGTTCTCGGTTTTGCTCTATGACCTCCACAAGTGTCACGGGACTCGTCTGAAGGTAACCAGTAGCGGTTAAAAACATTAATGGAAGTATGGAGGTAGTTTTGTGCCTACCACAAAAAAAGGGGTTAAAAAAGTGTAAAAATATATATATTTCCTGAGCTTTCTTATATCACCTAGATATACACGTAGGACAGACACTTCAAAACCTTATTCTATATGATTTACTTTATGACTGTCATTTTTGCCATTTATTCAATGCGTTTCTATGGGCTGTAGTAGTGAAGGCCAAATTCATATTTTTTTTTTGACCTAAATGGGTTTTAAAATTCTAAATTAAATAGCTAAACTGATCCATGGTATGACCATCTTAAAACAATTCCATATGTCAGCTTAGACCCCCAAGGTTTTAACTTGCAAATGCTATATAGGCGTAAATAACATCCTTGGTGATTGATAAAGTATGGTCACATTTCATTTTCTCTGTTAAACCTTCCCTGTGGAATAACTTCAATAGCAACAATAGTGAATCTATTTCGTTTTTAAGTAGAGATCTCTCAACAATCATTCTCACGATAGCACATTTGTAATAGTCTGTGAAACATATCATAGCTGGGCTTGGGTATAACCTTGGATGGTAGACCAAAAGGTAGCTGTAGATACATTCATTCTCCAGCAGGAGGTGCTGCCCAGCCTACCTGCCCAGGTACAAATTTAACATATTTTATACATGGTATGTTTGTTTAAATTTGGTTACCATGATAACATAATCCTGTGGTTGAAATTTCACCCTCAAAACAGTTTACGTCGATTTTTTAAAATGAATCCAACGCATTTTCCACATAGATTCCACGTCACACCCCACTGACAAATTAAGTTGAAAGAATCAAATCAAATTGTATTAGTCACATGCGCCGAATACAACAGGTGTAGACCTTACAGTGAAATGCTTACTTACAAGCCCCTAACCAACAATGTAGTTTAAAAAGATACGGATAAAAAATAAAAGTAACAAGTAATTGAAGAGTAGCAATAAAATAACAATAGCGAGACTATACACAGGGGGGTGCCAGTACAGAGTCAATGTGCGGGGGCACCGGTTAGTTGAGGTAATATGTACATGTGCAGTAGGTAGAGTTTAGATTAAAGTGACTATGCATAGATGATAACAGAGAGTTGCAGCAGTATAAAAGGGGGGGCGAAATGCAAATAGTCTGGGTAGCCATTTAATGAGGTGTTCAGGAGTCTTATGGCTTCGGGGTAGAAGCTGTTTAGAAGCCTATTGGACCTAGACTTGGCACTCTGGTACCGCTTGCCGTGTAGTAGCAGAGAGAACAGTCTATGACTAGTGTGGCTGAAGTCGTTGACAATTATTAGGGCCTTCCTCTGACATCGCCTGGTATAGAGGTCCTGGATGGCAGGAAGCTTGGCCCCAGTGATGTACTGGAATGTTCGCACTACCCTCTGTAGTGCCTTCTGGTCAGAGGCCCAGCAGTTGCCATACCAGGCAGTGATGCAACCAGTCAGGATGCTCTCGATGGTACAGCTGTAGAACCTTTTGACGATCTGAAGACCCATGCCAAATCTTTTCAGTCTCCTGAGGGGGAATAGGTTTTGTTGTGGCCTCTTCACGACTGTCTTGGTGTGCTTGGACCATGTTAGTTTGTTGGTGATGTGGACACCAAGGTACTTGAAGCTCTCAACCTGCTCCACTGCAGCTCCATCGATGAGAATGGAAGCGTGCTAGGTCCTCTTTTCCTGTAGTCCACAATCATCTCCTTTGTCTTGATCACGTTGAGGGAGAGGTTGTTGTCCTGGCACCACACAGCCAGGTCTTTGACCTCCTCCCTATAGGCTGTCTCGTTGTTGTCGGTGATCAGGCATACCACTGTTGTGTCAACGGCAAACTTAATGATGGTGTTGAAGTTGTGCCTGGCCCTGCAGTCATGAGTGAACAGGGAGTACAGGAGGGGACTGAGCATGCACCCCTGAGGGACCCCTGTGTTGAGGAACAGTGTGGCCGATGTGTTGTTACCTGCCCTTACCACCTGGGGGCGGCCCGTTAGGAAGTCCAGGATCCAGTTGCAGAGGGAGGTGTTTAGTCCCAGGGTCCCTTAACTTTTTGATGAGCTTTGAGAGCACTATGGTGTTGAACGCTGAGCTGTAGTCAATGAATAGCATTCTCACATATCTAGTCACTGGTGCTTCCTGCTTGAATTTTTGCTTGTAAGCAGGAATCAGGAGGATAGAATTGTGGTCAGATTTGCCAAATGGAGGGCGAAGGAGAGCTTTGTATGCGTCTCTGTGTGTGGAGTAAAGGTGGTCCAGAGATTTTTTCCTCTGGTTGCACATTTAACATGCTGATAGAAATGTGGTATAACGGATTTAAGTTTCCCTGCATTAAAGTCCCCGGCCACTAGGAGTGCCGCCTCTGGGAGAGCGTTTTCTTGTTTGCTTATGGCGGAATATAGCTCATTCAATGCTGTCTTAGTGCCAGCCTCTGACTGTGGTGGTATGTAAACAGCTATGAAAAATACATTACCTCTCTAGGTAGGTAGTGTGGTCTACAGTTTATCATGAGATACTCTACCTCAGGCAAGCAATAGCTCGAGACTTCCTTAGATATTGTGCACCAGCTGTTATTTACAAAAATACATAGTCCGCCACCCCTTGTCTTACCAGATGTCGCTGTTCTATCCTGCTGGTACAGCGTATCCGTGAAGCATAAGATATTACAGTTGTGAATTTCCCGTTGGTAGTTGACGTAGTAAGAACGTTGATTCAGCCAGTTTGTGCCCAGTGGCATGCTGCTTATCCCAGTTGATGTAGGATCTTCACAATGTCTAAAGCAATAAATAATACCAAATGTGCTTGATGGAGCTTTTAGCTCCATTTATTTAACCTAATTATCTTCAACCTAACAGGCCACTTGCTAGTTAGTTGCATAGGGTAAGCCTACACTTAAATAATGGGATTCAATTTAGTATTAATCTAATTACCATACCAGATAGGTAATTTTATGCGCTGAATGGGATATCAATATCAGGGTAATACCCCTGCTATACGAAGAGAGGTTAATCAAAAAGTAAATATTGTTGAGAAAATCTAATTGTCTCCATCTCCCTAAGAGCTCAATGAACATCATGGTCAGTGTAGACAGCAGCACAGTAACCTTGACTTCCCGTTTGTATCAGTCATCTACTATTAATACAGCATGTTGTCAGGGAGAAAACCTGCTTGTACTCTGCTTTCATCATTGTAATTAACTGCCAATCCCACGGCATGCCATATAGATTTTTGACATTGACTCTGACTCCAATCCCAGTTTCTAACAGGAAGTATTTCTTTATTTCCCTCCTCCTGTCATAGCCCATACTGGCTGACATCTTCAAGAGATCCAGTCATTGGATATCTGACTAGTCTAAAGATAAATTGTTCACTTTACATTAACAATAGCTAGTCTTCCATCCAATTGGCGACAGATGTTAATGCAAATATAAAAAAATGTGCATGAAAAAAATATAAACATTTTCCCACCAGTGTTTCCAACAAACTGACTTAGTGCAGATAGAAATCAGTGCGTGATAACGTAGTGCACACAAAATGTACTTTTTTGTTTAAGTTTTCCATGTACCAAATAAAAATCTAATGTTCAATGTGTTTCCATCACATTTTCAGAGAGAGAGAGAGATAATTCCACAATTCCAGTGGGTCAGAAGTTTACATACACTAAGTTGACTGTGCCTTTAAACAGCTTGGAAAATTCCAGAAAATTATGTCATGGCTTTAGAAGCTTCTGATAGGCTAAGTGACATCATTTGAGTCAATTGGAGATGTACCTGTGGATGTATTTCAAGGCCTACCTTCAAACTCAGTAATTCTTTACTTGACATCGTGGGACAATCAAAAGAAATCAGCCAAGACCTCAGAAAAGAAATTGTAGACCTCCACGGGTCTGGTTCATCCTTGGAAACAATTTCCAAACGCCTGAAGGTACCACGTTCATCTCTACAACAATAGTACGCAAGTATAAACACCATGGGACCACGCAGCCGTCATACCTCTCAGGAAGGAGACGCGTTCTGTCTCCTAGAGATGAACGTACTTTGGTGCAAAAGTGCAAATCAATCCCAGAACAACAGCAAAGGACCTTGTGAATATGCTGGAGGAAACGGGTACAAAAGTATCTATATCCACAGTAAAACGAGTCCTATATCGACATAACCTGAATGGCCGCTCAGCAAGGAAAAAGCCACCGCTCCAAAACCGTCATTAAAAAGCCAGACTACGGTTTGCAACTGCACATGGGGACAAAGATCATACTTTTTGGGAGAAATGTCCTCTGGTCTGATGAAACAAAAATAGAACTGTTTGGGCATAGTGACCATCGTTATGTTTGGAGGAAAAAGGGGGAGGCTTGCAAGCCGAAAAACACCATCCCAACCGTGAAGCACGGGGGTGGCAGCAGCATGTTGTGGGGGTGTTTCGCTGCAGGAGGAACTGGTGCACTTCACAAAATAGATGGCATGATGAGGTAGGAAAATGATGTGGATATATTGAAGCAACATATCAAGACATCAGTCAGGAAGTTAAAGCTTGGCCGCAAATGTGTCTTCCAAATGGACAATGACCCCAAGCATACTTCAAAAGTGGTGGCAAAAGTGGTGGCAAAACAAAGTCAAGGTATTGGAGTGGCCATCACAAAGCCCTGACCTCAATCCTATAGAAAATGTGTTGGCAGAGCTGAAAAAGCGTGTGCGAGCAAAGAGGCCTACAAACCTGACTCAGTTTCACCAGTTCTGTCAGGAGGAATGGACCAAAATTCACCCAACTTATAGTGGGGAAGCTTGTGGAAGGATACCTGAAACGTTTGATCCAAGTTAAATAATTTAGAGGCAATGCTACCAAATACTAATTGAGTGTATGTAAACTTCTGACCCACTGGGAATGTGATGAAAGAAATAAACGCTGAATTAAATCATTCTCTCTACTTATTATTCTGACATTTCACTTTCTTAAAATAAAGTGGTGATCCTGACCTAAGACAGGGAATTTTTACTAGGAACAAATGTCTGGAATTGTGAAAAACTGAGTTTAAATGTATTTGGCTAAGGTGTATGTAAACTTCCGACTTCAACTGTATATATATATATATATATATATATATATATATATATATATATATATATATATATGTTTGGCCTGAGGGTTTCTTTTGTCAAGCCTCCCCACTGATAAGAAAAGGGCATCTTTCTGCACCTCAGCACTGTTTGCTGCTTTATTGTCGCTCCAGGCGAAGAGGCGAAGATGAACAAAGCCGTTTCCAGAGATGGAATGCTCTTCCTCCCCTTAGACCAGGTTAAGGGGACCCGGGAACACTTCTACCCATCAGCGTTAATACCTGCAGGCACGGAGAGAAGAAACTCACTGAACTGTGTACTCAAAATGCCAACCCTCATTTTCAAGTTTGATCTCAATTCTATAGTTAGTTCAAACCAAGGAGGAAAGGTTGCTTCTTCATTCTGTAATAGTATGATGGTGCTGTGATTTGCTGCACCAAAAATATTAGCATGCAATATGGTATGAGTATTCTTTATGTTGTTGATCAAATTACAATGGTTATTGGCATTACAAAACATTTCTGACCAAAACGTAATGATGATGTTATTCCTAGGTCATACTGTAAGTATCATACTTCTGCCTTCCTAGAATATATTCTACTGTGCTATATAGGAATCCCTGTATAAAGGAAATGCAGATAAATCAGCCAGGCTTCTGCTTCATCTGTCATGCTTTGGACTATGACTGGTGGATGGGGATTTGTTCACTACTCAGGTACAGATGTAGGATCTTAATTTGAGCCAGTTAGCTAGAGAAGGAAAAGAATCCTGCAGCAACAGTTTTATGAATTGTTATGTGGATTATATTGACATTTTTGTAGGGGTTGATACATTATTCATTACGGCAAATTAAGTCTGACATTTTAAAGTGGAAATATGAAATTTAGAAACATTTTTAAAACTCAAGCACACTACAAATTCTCAGCAACAAAAAAGTGATCCAATTAAGATCCTACATCTGTACACTGCTCGGCACAGTGACACATCAAAGGGAAATGGCTCTGAAGGTTTGGAGTCTCTTTCCTTCCTCTTTTTGCTTTGTATTCCACCTGTGAAGAACAGGCTGGTTTATAATCCAGAAGAATACCTGCTGAATGCGGTGCTGATGTCTGTATAGTCTACACTGAATAAGAAGCACTGTGCTGTAACTCTGTCACATATATTGAAAAACAGAGATGTCTGAGATCTGACAGCACTACTTTAACACAAGCAACTTCTTTATTTACACCCACTTGTCTCTCAAGAGAGTGTAGCACTGAATGGAAATGTTATTTACACCAACTTGTCTCTCAAGAGAGTGTAGGACTGAATGGAAATGTGACCTCGCTATCTGAACCTCTCCCCTCCTCCTCACCAAAAACACTCAGAGTGTAAGATTCCTCAATATTCAACCAATGCGCACTTGTCCTCATTTGCACCTGGTTCTGGTTCCTCTGGTGTGGCTATGTTGCATTGATTCACACCAGTCTAGAGATGTCAGTTTGCTGTGATAGAGCCTGTGCCAGGACCAAGCTGTTAACCCTCGTCTAGTCTTAACATGCTGTATACTCCCCTTGTCCTAAGTGTAAAAAATGACCTGCCTTCACTAAACCCCTAAAATAAAGCAGCTTAATTGAATTTTAAACCCTAAATCTATTTTGCATGAAGAAACAACCTGTCATTCATCTCAAACTTTGTGAATATGTGGGTGTTCCCTCTTCACAATGCAGAAAGACTGCATTTAATCAGTGGACACCACTCGTTTTTTATTATAACACACCTGTCATAATTGTTTTCTTTTAAAGTAGAGGTTTATTATTATTATTATTGCTAAAGGTACTGCATAGGTGTAAGCATACATTTTTTAGCAAGAGACAGCACTTGTTTAGCCTAAGAAAGTAGCAGAAATGTGAAGAAAGTAGTTTTGAATGCATTTTATTGAAGGGAAACAATAAGTCAGTGATATATATATTCTTATATACTGTACAATTAGGAATTCAACTACAAAATACTAGTCTTCTCCCATTTTCTAAACCATTGCCCCCACCCACAAGGTGTATAAACAACAACAAATACGAATAAAATAAGATCATAGATACAAAACAAAACGTGAAGAACATTAATCAATCAACTCTAATTAGCACATGTAGGACAGTATGCAAGTGTGTGTGCATGGACTTGGCAAATGTCTTTCTAACATGTGCAGCACATAGTATTTGTTTTACAGTCTTCCTTTGGGGGGAAGAATTGACATCTCCTCCTCTTGCCTGCCCCAGATGGAGCCTCAGGTGGATCAGGACAAGATTCAGCCCCTTAAACAGCTTTCATAAGTACTGCAGAGGCTGCTGTGTGGGGAAGGCACTCCCTTCTTTGAATGTGTGGGGTGTGGGGTTACAAGTGCCTTTCCCAGCTGCTCCAGGAACACCCTCCTCTTGTTCCGCTTATCAGGCATCCAGGTAGGGTTGATCTTGTTCCATATCACAAAGGCATTGTATGAGGACACATCAATGATGTTATTTATGGAAGATGACCAGGGGCCAGCAGGCAGTCATCCTCCTGCAGCTGTAAGTTCCAATCACCTTGTCCAGGTAGTCCGCGCCTCCTTTGTTGTGGTTGTGGTCAAGGATGATGGCTGGCTTCCTGTCCTCACGATCACTGGTCTCAGCTGTTTTGTGCAGTGTGCTCAGGAGGACCACATTCTTGTTCATCTTTGGGAGGTAAGAAACTAGAGTGGTGGTGGGGGTGAAGGCAAACATTGATGAGAAGGCCTGTCTCCCCCTTGTTGCGAGGAGTGCTCAGGCTTGTTCTTTCTAACTGTGCCAACCATGGTGATCTTCCTCTTCAGGAGCTGCTGGCTGAGTTCAACCAGTAGCACATATCATCTCAATTTCTCATTGTGTGTATGTGTGTGACTGTGGTTTGTGTGGTGTGTAAATGATTTAAAAAATGACCCTAAGACAATCTTTGTACACCGCCAGGGTGGAAATAGGCAATGTTTAACTTTTTCTAATGTTGGGGTCACTCTAGGAAATGTAAAATTTCAAGTTGAAAAAATATCATTTAGGGGGTTTTCTCTGCTGTTAAACATAGTGGCGGGTCATTTTTTACCCTTAAGACAAGAGTTAGGACAGATTCGGTTTGTCTGTTATCTTAGCTAGAATTCAGAACCAACTTCACAGTACCCTGACTGACAAACATTGTGTGTTTCACAAGACAACTAAAAGGCAGATGAGATATGCTGGCTGTGTACAGACACTGCCGAAATACATTTGTTAAAGAAGGTTGCTGTGGTGTTAAAACTCCAAAATCCAAGACATGCTGCCACCACTGCCCATTATCTTAATTCAGATGTTGACAGATATGTTATATAATATCCCGTCTGTATCCAGTTGGCAAGTATGGAAATATGCCCAGGTAGCTGTGGTCTTAAGCAATCATCAGTTCTAGAATTTTATTTGACAATCGTAGTACATTCTTGGGCAAGTTATGACACTGCAGACAGGTTACTGGTAGACTCCTGTTGCAATTACATATAACTGAGTTTTTTATTTAATGTATACATTTCTCTATATTGATGTTCACTAATTTTGACAAAGGCAACGGATAACTACTACCACTGTGATGTCACATGGTCAAGGTGTCATGTATAACTCCCAGATGAATGAGTCAGGGAGTGGGTAATTAAGGGGTGGGCCATGTGAATCTCCCTCAGGGCACTGACAAGGCTCTACAAGCCCTCCTTATTGCGATTAAGGCCCTAGTTCCCTCCTCACACAGGTAGGAAAGAGGACAGTGTTTCACAACCCTGACCTGTGATAATCACTATGAAATCTGAGCACATTAATGATTATCTTCCCCATAGGTATTCTCATTGACAGAGTCACTACCACAGTCAATAACATTTATGAGGAAGGCCATGTTCTAATTCCCTCCCAAATCACTAAAGGGCCATCATGATGATTTTGGCCCATCTTTTTTGAAAGGTAATACTTTTATTAGTGCTGCTATCAATGAAGTTAAAGATTTGAATGCAGCCACTAAGTGGAAGTTGACTTTCTGCCTTTCATACACCAGCAGGCCAATTATAATGCTGCGAGGATTTGACATAGTCTATAATTACCGCTGAAAGCCTATATGAGTGTTGGAGGTCGATGCGTTCTCTGGCAAGACCCAGGAGACATTTGATTATATCTGTGTCATTAAACAGCAAAGTGCTTAAAAATAAAGAAACATGGCAATAAAAGCTGTTGGGTTTTCATTTAGATACTTTTTTCGAGTTTCGTGAAACAAAAGGAAGTATGATAGCTGTGAAAGAATTCAATGTGAAGGTAAACTTGAGACTCCAGAAGACGTAAAACTCTCAATCTGAGGGGGATACAGTATGTAATTCAACTGTAGGAATAGATTGTTGCTCAATCGCTCTTCTCTGACAACAGCATGTCTTTCAGTGAGTCAAGGACAATTAAAATACCCTTAGTTTGTCAAGATGTGTCAGGGGAACTACATTTAAATCTATTTTCAATACAAGTGGGTGGACAGATGCTATAGAATCTATTTCTCTGAGAGAAATATTGCATAGTGACAGAAAAGCCAGAGACAAGAAGAAATGATGGATAAGTGAGAGTTAAGCAACTTTGACCTTCAAGACTTCAACTAACATTGTTTTTGTCTGGTCCAAACTCAGTATCCTATAATTCCATATGAGGATACTAGGGGAATTTGAGGAAAATGTTTACGGGGAAATAAAAGGCAAGCTTGAGGATACGTGGGTGTTCTAGTATCTCACTCCAGATGTTATTCTTGGACGAAAGGAAAGTCTCAAGAAATATTCAAGAGATGGAAGATAGTAGAAGCAAGGTTATAAAACACACAAAAGTATGAAATGTATGGACTTCAAGGGCAACATTTTACAATAAGATGCCCTTTATGTTTTATTTATTTATTTCACCTTTATTTAACCAGGTAGACCAGTTGAGAACAAGTTCTCATTTGCAACTGCGACCTGGCCAAGATAAAGCATAGCAGTGTCAACAGACAACAACACAGAGTTACACATGGAGTAAACAATAAACAAGTCAATAACATGGTAGAAAAAAAGAGAATCTATATACAATGTGTGCAAAAGGCATGAGGAGGTAGGCAATAAATCGAATAATTACAATTTAGCAGATTAACACTGGAGTGATAAATCATCAGATGATCATGTGCAAGTAGAGATACTGGTGTGCAAAAGAGCAGAAAAGTAAATAAATAATAGCAGTATGGGGGTGAGGTAGGTAAATTGGGTGGGCTATATACCAATGGACTATGTACAGCTGCAGCGATCGGTTAGCTGCTCAGATAGCAGATGTTTAAAGTTGTTGAGGGTGATAAGTCTCCAACTTCAGAGATTTTTGCAATTCGTTCCAGTCGCAGGCAGCAGAGAACTGGAAGGAAAGGCAGCCAAATGAGGTTTTGGCTTTAGGGATGATCCGTGAGATACACCTGCTGGAGCGCGTGCTACGGGTGGGTGTAGCCATCGTGACCAGTGAACTGAGATAAGGTGGCACTTTACCTAGCATAGCCTTGTAGATGACCTGGAGCCAGTGGGTCTGACGACGAACATGTAGCGAGGGCCAGACGACTAGGGCATACAGGTCGCAGTGGTGGGTCGTATAAGGTGCTTTAGTAACAAAACGGATGGCACTGTGATAAACTGCATCCAGTTTGCTGAGTAGAGTATTGGAAGCTATTTTGTAGATGACATCACCGAAGTCGAGGATCGGTAGGATAGTCAGTTTTACTAGGGTAAGTTTGGCGGCGTGAGTGAAGGAGGCTTTGTTGCGGAATAGAAAGCCGAGTCTAGATTTGATTTTGGATTGGAGATGTTTGATATGAGTCTGGAAGGAGAGTTTGCAGTCTAGCCAGACACCTAGGTACTTATAGATGTCCACATATTCTAGGTCGGAACCGTCCAGGGTGGTGATGCTAGTCGGGCGTGCGGGTGCAGGCAGCGAACGGTTGAAAAGCATGCATTTGGTTTTACTAGCGTTTAAGAGCAGTTGGAGGCCACGGAAGGAGTGTTGTATGGCATTGAAGCTCGTTTGGAGGTTAGATAGCACAGTGTCCAAGGAAGGGCCAGAAGTATACAGAATGGTGTCGTCTGCGTAGAGGTGGATCAGGGAATCGCCCGCAGCAAGAGCAACATCATTGATATATACAGAGAAAAGAGTCGGCCCGAGAATTGAACCCTGTGGTACCCCCATAGAGACTGCCAGAGGACCGGACAACATGCCCTCCGATTTGACACACTGACCTCTGTCTGCAAAGTAGTTGGTGAACCATGCAAGGCAGTCATTAGAAAAACCGAGTAGAAAAACCGAGCCTACTGAGTCTGCCGATAAGAATATGGTGATTGACAGAGTCGAAAGCCTTGGCCAGGTCGATGAAGACGGCTGCACAGTACTGTCTTTTATCGATGGCGGTTATGATATCGTTTAGTACCTTGAGCGTGGCTGAGGTGTACCCGTGACCGGCTCGGAAACCGGATTGCACAGCGGAGAAGGTACGGTGGGATTCAAGATGGTCAGTGATCTGTTTGTTGACTTGGCTTTCGAAGACCTTAGATAGGCAAGGCAGGATGGATATAGGTCTGTAACAGTTTGGGTCCAGGGTGTCTCCCCCTTTGAAGAGGGGGATGACCGCGGCAGCTTTCCAATCCTTGGGGATCTCAGATGATATGAAGGAGAGGTTGAACAGGCTGGTAATAGGGGGTGCGACAATGGCGGCGGACAGTTTCAGAAATAGGGGGTCCAGATTGTCAAGCCCAGCTGATTGTATGGGTCCAGGTTTCGCAGCTCTTTCAGAACATCTGCTATTTGGATTTGGGTAAAGGAGAAGCTGGGGAGGCTTGGGCGAGTAGCAGTGGGGGGGGGGGGGAGCTGTTGGCCAAGGTTGGAGTCGCCAGGAGGAAGGCGTGGCCAGCCGTTGAGAAATGCTTGTTGAAGTTTTCGATTATCACGGATTTATCGGTGGTGACCGTGTTACCTAGCCTCAGTGCAGTGGGCAGCTGGGAGGAGGTGCTCTTGTTCTCCATGGACTTTACAGTATCCCAGAGTTGGTTCCTGGAGTTAGAGCTACAGGATGCAAATTTCTGCTTGAAAAAGCTGGCCTTTGCTTTCCTGACTGACTGCGTGTATTGGTTCCTGACTTCCCTGAACAGTTGCATATCGCGGGGACTCTTCGATGCTATTGCAGTTCGCCACAGGATGTTTTTGTGCTGGTCGAGGGCAGTCAGATCTAGAGTGAACCAAGGGCTATATCTGTTCTTAGTTCTGCATTTTTTGAACGGAGCATGCTTGTCTAATATGGTGAGGAAGTAACTTTTAAAGAATGACCAGGCATCCTCAACTGACGGGATGAGGTCAATATCCTTCCAGGGTACCCGGGCCAGGTCGATTAGAAAGGCCTGCTCGCAGAAGTGTTTTAGGGAGCGTTTGACAGTGATGAGGGGTGGTCGTTTGACCGCGGACCCGTAGCGGATACAGGCAATGAGGCAGTGATCGCTGAGATCTTGATTGAAGACAGCAGAGGTGTATTTGGAGGGCAAGTTGGTCAGGATAATGTCTATTAGGGTGCCCATGTTTACGGATTTAGGGTTGTACCTGGTGGGTTCCTTGATGATTTGTGTAAGATTGAGGGCATCTAGCTTAGATTGTAGGACTGCCGGGCTGTTAAGCATATCCCAGTTTAGGTCACCTAACAGAACTAACTCTGAAGCTAGATGGGGGGCGATCAATTTACAGATGGTGTCCAGGGCACAGCTGGGAGCTGAGGGGGGTCGGTAGCAGGCGGCAACAGTGAGAGACTTATTTCTGGAGAGATTAATTTTTAAAATTAGAAGTTCGAACTGTTTGGGCATAGACCTGGAAAGTATGACAGAACTTTGCAGGCTATCTCTGCAGTAGATTGCAACTCCTCCCTGAAATAAACAAGAAATAGAACATAATTTCCATATAAGGGAATAAATCAAACATGGAGTTTATAAAAAATAACTTGAGGCCTTTCCAGATGACTGACAAAAGTGAAACTGAAAAGTAATCTGAAGCTGCTTGCATTTGCCCAAATAATCAGCATAGTTCCTCACTCGAACCAGAGCAAAAAGGCCAGTCTGCACATGTTCTAGTGCAAACCTGACACTACATGACATTAGGCATGAAAACAAGCCCAGAGGAATGTCCATGTTATCATACAATCGAGATGTGAGACACGCCTCTGGCTCAGAAATGTGCAAGCCCTAAACACAGCTTGAGGTTAGTTCAAGTGCTTTAAATCTGTATGAGTAAACCACTCACAGGAAAAGAGACGCAGGAAGTCATAAACAGAGAAGACTGTATTTTTAAGATCTTTATCAAGATGGTGAGTAGTACTGCTATAATACATCAGAAAGTAACACAGAAAGCAGCACTGCTTTGGATTGGATCCTCTCTCTATTTATAGCCATGTGTTTGAGCTGTGAACTGTGCCGTCTAAAGTAACGCATGTCAATTTAAATGCAGATGAAACAGAGAAAAACAGAGGTCATTTTTGTCTGGGTCTTAGCCATCTGGCTCTCTTCAGTTGTCAACAGTGAAAGTAAGTGATTTTTAACATTGTGAGACAGTGCACAAAAACATATTTTGGCTGTTTTTTACCAGGCAAAAAAGCTACTTGAGGTATCAATCTTTTGTCTTTTAGTAAGGATGTGTCACATCCAGCAAATACAGAAAGTACAGCCATATTTCAAATAATTTTGGATAAGATTCTGCTATAAAAGTACAAAACATTTTTGGTTCAAAAGATCCATGCTGTCTGGCTAGGACCTTGATAAAGAGAAAGATGGAATCTGCAGTATTACCTTGAGAAGACCTGAGTAAAGATGATCTGCTTTCTACAGAAACAAACTTTCTTCAAGTTCTCACAACTCCTTCTTTCCTAGCTGAACTGGCTATGGCCACAATATGCACTAAACAAAAATATAAACACAACATGTTGTGTTTCATGAGCCGAAATAAAAGATCACCGAAATGTTCCATACGCACAAAAAGCTTATTTCTCTCAAAATCTGTGCACAAATTAGTTTACATCCCTGTTAGTGAGCATTTCTCCTTTGCCAAGATAATCCATCCACCTGACAGGTGTGTCATATCAAGAAGCTGATTAAACAGTATGATCATTACACAGGTGCACCTTGTGCTGGGGACAATAAAATGCCACTCTAAATTGTGCAGTTTTGTCCCACACCACAAGCCAAGTTTTGAGGGAGCGTGCAATTGGCATGCTGACTCCAGGAATGTCCACCATAGCTGTTGCCAGATAATTGAATGTTAATTTCTCTACCAAATCGAGTGCAATGACGTTTTAGAGAATTTGGCAGTAGGTCCAACCGGCCTCACAACAGCAGACCATGTGTAAACACGCCAGACCAGGACCTCCACATCTGGCTTCTTCACCTGTGGGATCGTCTGAGACCCGCCACGCGGACGGCTGATGAAACTGCGGGTTTGCACAACCGAAGAATTTTTGCACAAACTGTCAGAAACCATGTCAGGGAAGCTCTGCGTGCTTGTTGTCCTCACCAGGGTCTTGACCTGACTGCAGTTCGGCGTCGTAACCAACGTCAGTGGGCAAATGTTCACCTTCGATGACCACTGGAAGTGGGCTCTCCACGGATTAATCCCAGTTTCAACTGCTGATCGGGCAGACAGCGTGAATGTGGTCGTTTGGGCGAGCAGTTTGCTGATGCCAACATTGTGAACAGAGTGCCTCGTGGTGGCGGTGGGGTTATGGTATGGGCAGGCATAAGCTAATGCCAATGAACACAATTGCATTTAATCGATGGCAATTTGAATCCCCAGAGATACCGTGACGAGATCTTGAGGCCCATTGTTGTGCCATTCATCCGCCGCTATCACCTCATGTTTCAGTATGATAATGCACAGCCCCATGTCACAAGGATCTGTACACAATTCCTGGAAGCTGAAAATGGCCCAGTTCTTCCATGGCCTGCATACTTAATAGACATGTCACCCATTGAGCACGTTTGGGATGCTCTGGATCAGTGGTCGCCAACTGGTCAATCTTCAAGGCATTCCTAGTCGATCACCAAATATTTCTGTAGAGAAGCCAACGAACGATAAAGACTTACGCTCCTTTTTTAAAATCGTGTTGAGCGCACCGGTAAGCAAAGTGTTTCCATGAGACAAACTCTGCCTACCCACAGGACCGGCAAATCTGACTAAATCGAGTGCACCTACTGCGCTGCCCAATCGGATAGCTCAAATCACCGTGGCTACAGAGCTTCCATGACCCTAGCCACAGCTAAGTTTAATAGGCTACTGCGTACGTAAGATTTTATAACTTTTAAAACCATGACCACAGAGAGACTGTCAACGAATACAGTAAAGAGTTGCTGATTTTATGAGTGAGTTCATGTTTAAGTTTTTATTCATCACTATTACAAAACGCGCTTCTCCCGCTCGGGCTGCAGCTGCTAAGAATGAGTAGCCAAGTATCGATAGCCCTGCGTTTTATTATTATTAGCAGCTCGTCGTGTCGATTTTAATAATAAGGAATATTTCACTTTCTCTGGTCATAGGAACAACATGAATTTGTGCATGAGGCAGATGTGGGACTCGAGTTTCGCCATCAGGTGGAAGACTGTGTCCCCTCTCTCTGGTCAGTCTCACCGGAGGAAAGGAAGGAGAGATCAGGGACGTGAGAGGTGGTTGGTAGTCTTTTGAACGGTCATCCAACTTGGAATTCCAAGTCGGAAAACTCGGGCGTCTTTCTAGAGCTCCGACTTTTCGACCTGGAGATCACTGAAGTCGTGATTTGACCTCGTTGACCATCAGATGCAGGCAGGGGCGAAAATATGAGATCAACCTTGGAGGGGACAATTACATTACATTTTCTCAAGAGCAATTCCTGAGGGGGACACCAAAAGTAGTGCTGTAACACATAGCATACGTTGTTAAATGTATATTGAGGAACCATAATTCCTACAACTGGATAATTGATAGGTACAGTAGTTAACTGAAGGGTTTTCCCAACTTGTTCAAATGTTTAAATCATTATAATTCTACTACTAATAATAGTTATAGCAGTGCTCCTTACCAGTCCAGTATGTATGCAGGTATTCATACTTACAACCAGCAATATCAAGAAAGGTCAGTAGGTGACAATGGTACTGTACACTGTATGGGTGTAGTTTTCATAAATACAATGAACATGGTGTGATCACATCTAAAAGAATCTCCATTGAGAACCATCACAAAGTTGGTCTCCGTATTGAATTGACCTTTTAATTTGACTTTTTCTGATACATTTATATAGTCATTAAATATGTCCACCTGGCCTGAGTCTACAATATCTTTGCAAGAACAAAAAGCTTAAAATAAGTACAGTTCTAAAAGCAAAATAACTACTTCAATGAAAAACCCAAATAAATCAAACAAAATATCCTCCAGTGTCTCAACTCAGCCAGTGTCTCAACTCAGCCAGTGTCTCAACTCAGCCAGTGTCTCAACTCAGCCAGTGTCTCAACTCAGCCAGTGTCTCAACTCAGTCAGTGTCTCAACTCAGCCCGTGTCTCAACTCAGTCCGTGTCTCAACTCAGCCAGTGTCTCAACTCAGCCAGTGTCTCAACTCAGTCAGTGTCTCAACTCAGTCAGTGTCTCAACTCAGTCAGTGTCTCAACTCAGTCAGTGTCTCAACTCAGTCAGTGTCTCAACTCAGCCAGTGTCTCAACTCAGCCAGTGTCTCAACTCAGCCAGTGTCTCAACTCAGCCAGTGTCTCAACTCAGCCAGTGTCTCAACTCAGTCAGTGTCTCAACTCAGCCCGTGTCTCAACTCAGTCCGTGTCTCAACTCAGTCCGTGTCTCAACTCAGCCAGTGTCTCAACTCAGCCAGTGTCTCAACTCAGTCAGTGTCTCAACTCAGTCAGTGTCTCAACTCAGTCAGTGTCTCAACTCAGTCAGTGTCTCAACTCAGTCAGTGTCTCAACTCAGCCAGTGTCTCAACTCAGCCAGTGTCTCAACTCAGCCAGTGTCTCAACTCAGCCAGTGTCTCAACTCAGCCAGTGTCTCAACTCAGTCAGTGTCTCAACTCAGTCAGTGTCTCAACTCAGTCAGTGTCTCAACTCTTCAAACAGCAGCTATGGACAAGTATGTTGCACAAAGTAGGCCATTTTAAATAAAATAACATGAAATAAATAATTTGTAAGTGTCCTGAAAACTACTAAACAAAAGAACAAATATCAATTACACCAGGGGTTCTCAAACAGGGGTCCATGGACTAATTGCAAGAGGTCCGTGAAATAAAAAAGTGTAATGAATGTAGTCAGTACCACAAGGTTTCCAGTAAGTTTACATATAATATAGAGGGGGTGGAGGTCCCTGAGGACCGCTCAAAACCTTGCCTGCCTTGCCTCAAAATATGCAGGGGTTCCAGTACCCCAAAAAGGTTGAGAACCACTGCTATACACACTACTGAACAAAAGAACCGAGCATATGTTTGCGGGTTTCCTCAACAACACATCAGTTGGCACTTTCACAATGCCCTCGCCTGTTGTCTCCGACACCCTGTATAGCCCAATAAACTCCTTGTGAGGGACATGGTCATGGTCAACATAACGCAGACAGACATTCTCCTGTTCAGCACCAGAGACATCTTGAGTACCATCAACAATTAATGAAAAAAAAAATAGGCCTCCCGGGTGGCGCAGTGGTCTAGGGCACTGCATCGCAGTGCTAACTGCGCCACCAGAGTCTCTGGGTTCCCGCCCAGGCTCTGTCGCAGCCGGCCGCGACCGGGAGGTCCGTGGGGCGACGCACAATTGGCATAGCGTCGTCCGGGGTAGGGAGGGTTTGGCCGGTAGGGATATCCTTGTCTCATCGAGCTCCAGCGACTCCTGTGGCGGGCCGGGCGCAGTGCGCGCCAACCAAGGGGGCCAGGTACACGGTGTTTCCTCCGACACATTGGTGCGGCTGGCTTCCGGGTTGGAGGCGCGCTGTGTTAAAGAAGCAGTACGGCTGGTTGGGTTGTGCTTCGGAGGACGCATGGCTTTCGACCTTCGTCTCTCCCGAGCCCGTACGGGAGTTGTAGCGATGAGACAAGGTAGTAATTACTAGCGATTGGATACCACGAAAAATTGGGCAGAAAATGGGATAAAAATGTATAAAAAAAAAATTAATAAAAAAAAAATTTAATGAAAATTGTACAATCGGAAGAGACCTAATCTCAGCTGCAATGCCTCGAATGACTATTGGCCATGATGTTCAGAATTTCATTCTGTGCTTTGGGGCCTGTGTACATTGTGGTACGCTCTGTTAACCACTTCAGTAAAATGGGATCATCCTCTTCTGCCCTAAGTTTCAAAATCTGGTATAAATTCCCACTGTCATCCGTGTGGCCTCTAAAGGCTTGTCCCTGTCTTACTACATGCCGCACCGAACTAACAATTTTCATCAAGCAATGCCTTGCGTCATCCTGCTGTTTACCCCACGCGCTGGACATAACTGGACACTGATTGGATTTAGCTGGTGTGCTGTTACAATTACAAAGTGGCGGTGGGTTTGGCAATTTTGATGTGCTGTGAATTTTTCAATGCCTTTTCTCCAGTTCCTAAATCCTGCACTAATGAAGGCAGCATCAGCTCTTTGGCCAAAAGATGGCTGGCTTGAAAACCCTTGGCTACAGTGAAAACACAACACTCCTTTTATTGATGGATTATAATGTAGCCAGGGGAAATCGCGAAACCATCTCTCTTGAAACGTCAACACTCTGTTGGCAAGAGTTTGCGGTTCTATAAATTGTGGGTGTGGCTGATATGGTTTTGTGCCATCACTGTGGTAACTGGACAATGCTGTGCCACTGTCCCCTATACTGGTGCTGCTGGCAACAAGGGTGACACTTGGTCCTGCCGTGGCTGTGACACTGTCCTCTGAAGTCTCTCTCCCTGGCTCTTTCCCTTTCACCACCCTAACTGACTCAGTCTGTCTCCTAGAAAATAAATAAGGTGTTTGCCGTACTCCTAACTACCGGTACCCAAAACTACACAATTAATCACAACAGCAATACCATTGCCGTAAACAAATCTTAGTTTAGTCACCAGTTTAAGTTGAGAGTGGGGGTATCCATGGCATTTTCCAATTATGTCCCTATTTTACAAGTCAAACAAATTGAGAACCTTTCATAATGTTGCCAAACAAAGACTCAACAAACTTACCTGAGACTCCCTGTCTGCCAGTCTGTCCCTGCATATCTGTCCCCAACTCTGCTGTCTGTGTGCCATCTGTTGCCTACTCTGCCTAATGACATCATTGTGAAACATTGCCATTCGCATTTCACTTCTTTCTTATGAACATTTTATCAACTAGTCGTTGAGATATTAGGATACTAGAGTTCTTACTATGCGTTTTGGTGTACTGACAAATACTCTGATGTCCGTCTTCTTACTTTTTTCTGCCATTTTTCTACCTGGCTGGCTGGCTGGCCTAGCTGCACACACACACATTTACACAACACATGCTGCAACCTTTTGTAATTTAAATAGTTTGTTTCATATTGGCTGGCTTCCAACAATAGCTGAATTTGTAAAGCTAGCGAGCACCAATTCCGTTTCTGTGTGTTTGCTATAATCTTTGCTACCTGGTTAAATAAAGGTAAAATAAAATAAAAAAAGTTCACTAGCGACAATTTATCTTTTGCAACGAGACCATTATATATATTTAAGACAATGGTAGAAGAGAGTGTAGTTCTGTTCTGTTCAGTTTGGACTTCAGTTTATTGCTAACCTTATCACAGGGACGTCGAAGCACTACAGCTGCATGCTGATCTTGGAATAAACTGACGATAGCAAAGATTCCATCTTTGACGACGCCACATAAATGGAATAGGTACTAGCTAGCTTGATAGTTAATGTTTGCTTTAGTTTGCGCGCTAGCTCTGCAAATTCAACTAGTGTGTGAACCCTGCCAACATAAAAATAAATAAATAACATTGCTATGGATTGACTGGATTAACCTCACGTCAGTTATGTACATGTCCCTTTCGGACAGTAGATACGAACCCTCTATTACCTTGCCAGCTAAAGAACTGGCAGTGGATCAAACCATTGTGAGGCAAAGGGCGGGGGGGGTCGCAATCTTTTGAAATTTAAATGCGCTATTAAGTGTCTATAATCAGCACAAGTGCTTTCATTGCGTATTATTAATATTATTGAAATGACATAGTTATGTTTACAGTGATATATTGGGGGGGACAAATCATATTTTTCCCAAGATGGGGGGGTCGTGTGTCCCCCGTCCCCCCTGGGATTTCCGCCTATGGATGCAGGTACCATCAGTCCAGTAAAATAAAAAAACTAATTATATAAATTCATGCTCCACAGTGATAAACCAACTGATCTGTTTTGTTTTCAAAGTTCGAGTTCGAAATATAATATGGTCTGATTAACAATATTGTCAGGCCAATCATATAGCCAATATGCTGTGATAATGTGTTAGGCCTACTGCCCAAACCTCCTTCCTACAACTGTTTGTGTGAGGTTAATGTAAAAAAGAATCATCTGAGCAGCAGATCTCCGCTTGCTTTTTGACTGCCAAAGTGATCTTGACTCAGAAAAGGTTGGTGACCACTGCTCTGGATGGACGTGTACGACAGCGTGTTCCCGCCAATATCCAGCCATTGAAGAGGAGTGGGACAACATTCCACAGGCCACAATCAACAGCCTGATCAACTCTATGCGAAAGAGATACATTGGGCTGCATGAGCCAAATGGTGGTCACACCAGATACTGAGTGTTTTTCTGATCCACGCACCTACTTTTGTTTTTGAACGTTATCTGTGGCCTGCAGATACATATCTGTATTGCCAGTTATGTGAAATCCATAGATTAGGGCATAATGCATTTATTTAAATTGACTCATTTCCTTATATGAACTGTAACTCAGCAAAATCCTTTAAATTGTTACATTTTATTTATTTTTGGTCAGTGTAAATACAGTGTGTGTAAGCATGGAAAGCTTCCTATACCTGGCGATATAACAGTTTCCTCTTTATCCATCCATTCACATGTAAAGTGGAGCTGAGAACCAGTACTGAGGTGAAGGCTCAGTGTGATCAGAATGTGTCCCTGCAGTGTGACATCATGTCATCAAGCCCACTCAAGATCATTCTCTTTTCCTGGGTAAGGAAAATGAAACAGCTGTGTGTGGTCAATGCCACTGGTGTATTCTCCTTTCCTGGCTTCCGGTGTGACAACACAAACAACACCCTCACACTCAATCTGACTCGGGTGATGCCGTCCAGTCAGGGTAACTACACCTGCAAACTGCGCTCCAACCTAACGATCACAGCTGCCAACACCACTGTGACAATGCAAGGTCTGTATACTGTATGGGAATAATGCTCCTATATAACTAATGATGATGCTGTTGTAGGATGGGAGCAATTGCAACAATGACACATGTAGGCAAGTCAGACCAAATATTACACAAATATGGCAATGAAATTGTTAGACGCACTCCAGCTATGTGAATGTTAATTGAGAACTACTCAATACTCATCCTATTTTTCCCTCAACATTGCAGAGTGCCTAAGGACATTTGAACACAAAGTGTTCCAGAATGAGTCTCAGGTTGAGTGCCAGTTATTTGGAGTTTACCCAGAAGGCACAGTACACTGGTTCCTGGGCTCTGAGAATATAACAGAGTGGGTCAGCACAAAGAGCCAGCTGGATGAAGAGGGGCTGTTTGATATAAGGAGTACCCTGCCTACCCAGGCTGGGACTGAGCCTTACAACTGCTCCTTGTGGATACCTAGTAGTAGAACCTACAGCTCTCACAAACAGCTGCACTACTCCAGAGGGATCTCTTCAGGGACAAGGACTAGGAGCAGACTGCTGTTGGTCTTCATCCTGGTTGGACTCATAATCATAACATAGGACTAGTCATGGGAAGGTCAGGAGGTTTTTTACTGAACATGGGACTTGGAACTACAGTAGGGCAAAGGGCTTTCCTGGTCAGGGCACATCTACACAGGATGGATCAGGGCCTTTCTCTTACTGAGTGAAGAGAAAGCAAACCTGGACTGCCATGGCCAAAGAGAATATATGTTTTCACTTTTTATACTGGGAAGCAAAATATCAAAGAAATTACAATGAATACAATTGAATTTTAAACTGAAAATCATTGTACATTGGGATTTGAGAATAGTGTAAGAAGTATTCATCTTGTTCATCGTTTGTCTTCAACGTTATACACTTGCTTAAATTGCATTGCTTATTACAGTAGTAGAATACTGCTTCCTGGTGGTGAAAGTGTTTACTGACGGAAATAGTATTGCTGTTAGATGAGTAATAAAGCTGTTCTAAATTGTATTGTTGAATTGACTGATCTTGCTTATTAAGTCTGTCATATCTTGTTGATGTGTTTGCCAGTCAGCACTGATTCGACTAATTATATAATAATCAATGCAATGTCAAAACATGGCTATAAGGACATGTTACTGTGTGTTCTGGATTCTAAAATACAAGTTGTATTATACCATAGCAAATATAGTCACCCGTGTTGTTTTCTGTACTAGTTCTCAATTTAAAAACGAACCAGACCACCGATGGTACTCATGACATTGACAATAAAAGAATGAGGACTCATGGTCATTCAAATTGCATTTCTAGTTCCTTCTCAGTGTACCACAAGGGGGCAGAGTCATCCCGCCAGAGAGGACTGTCAAACCAATCATACACAACTCTTCTCCCTCTGCATACAAACACACTCATGCTGTATGAATTCCAATCCAACCGTTCTGTATAAATCAACACTTTGATGTGACACATTTCCTATCAATTTCCGCTACGCCAATGTGGGGGGTCCTGCAAAGTGAAGGGTAAAATGTCTCATTATAAAACACTCAAATCAATCCACATGACTTCTGTGGTGTCAAACTTACATCTCTAATGCATTATCCAGGTGCGAGGATATGCAAAGTGTTTTAGATGGACTGACCTTGTTGCACATGTGTAGGCTGCTGTGAGAGATGTTAAAAGTACCTGTTGAGTACACAGTATAACATGCTGCATTTTTCTGATAAATAGGTACATTTCCCCTACAATTGTGAGGATTCCTGCAGAGTGGGATGTCGTTATCAAACACTATGAGTCCTGTTGTCATTATCAAACACTCATCAATATGATGAGTCCTGTTGTCCCAAACAGGGCATGATCAGAAATATAGTTAGTGTTTCAAATCGACTGACAGTTTGTTTCAGTAAAATCAAACATTATCTAGAAAGGAGATGATGGTCATTGGCCTCCTTTTGGCAAACCTGCCCCAAGGTGTACAAAGGTCCACAAGGGGCTTTAGTTGTAACCTAGTCTGTATAGATTTAACGCAACGCAGCGGTTAAGAGAACCACATCTCTGTTTAACTTGACTTGACTGGGAGACAAATTCCTGTTTGTAGTTTATAGAGTTCCACTGTAATATACACACAGACAGATGGGTGCATGGTGAGTGAACAGACTAAAAAAAGGTAACACCTGCTTCCACATAGTATTAGGGAGACCTGACATGGCTATCCCAAGTGCACGGTGGTGAGACAGGCGGTTAAGGGCTGAGACTCAGCAATGCTGGTCTAAAGGCTCCCTAGAGAGAGTAGAGATGCAGGAGGAGAGGTCAGCCACTGTGGAGTAGAGGGTGAGTCGGCTCAATAGGCCAAAAACAACACGCTCCAGCAAAGCCACCGCCCAATCAGACACTGGATCAATAAGAGAGAGAGGAGCGAAGACCCTGGTTCACGAAGCATGAGTGTAAGGACAGATGTGTGTGTTGAGGGGTGGGGAAGTGGGGTGTTAGACTGCAAGTCTAAGGAAGATAAGAGTCTATTTCTGGCCTGGTGTATGGGTCAGAAGTCAGCTCCCAAGGGCTGGGGCTGGCATGAATGACAATGGCTAGCTACAAACCAATGCGCGTCACTGGCTGGGAATATGGAAGTAATTGCAAGTAATTGGTGTGTGGTTGAGGGATACATGATATGCTTCCTTGTACATATTTGTTACATGGCATAGGAACACAGAATGCAGAACACACACACTACATAATGGAGAATATTCACTGCAAATGTAGCAGTGTGATGTTGTTCCCCTAGATTACGCACCAAATTGCACACAAGGACCAATTCAAATAGGCCAGGTCAAGAGGGGATGTTAATAATCTGATAATAATAATAATAATTCAGTGTATTTTTTTATTTAATTACAGCTGCATAGCTAATGTTTTTATTTGGTGTACAAACACTTTTTCATACCAATATTGTACATACAAGTGATTGTAAAAGTTTTGTATATTTTGGTTTGGCCCATCGCGGGTTATCTGTATCTCTATACCACTTTATCGTTCTCTTTTGCCTGACCCTCGGCTAGCAAGGTGCCGGAGAGCTGTGACTGCACCAAGGGTAACGGTGTGTGTTGTCTCTTCGTGTGCAGGGCAAATAAAAAAGATTTCAACGAGCAGACCATCAGTTGTGGCAGCGTCTTCATTAAGAATTACACAACGCAGAACGAACCACGCTACAAACTGGTGCCGCGACCTGCCGACTGGTTAGCTCAAGCTGACCACTGGAGCTGTGCATGTGGAGGAGATGCGCGATCCGCGCATGCGCACTTGTTGATGGTTTGCTATAAGTGAATGTATACTGTAAATAGTGAAGGTGAATGTAGCATATTCACTAGATAATTGTATTGGTGTTTATTTGCATGTTTTGAGGGAATTTGTTTATTGCATTTTTTTTTGTATTTGTATGCAGTAAATTACATGTAGTTTAGTTCTCTATTGAGCCATGGAAGACTCTCAAGTCCATAAAATGAGTTATGCTGGGGATTTTGGTGTGGTTAGTGTGGGTAGAGGGAGGGGTGTCCATGCATTTACACCATTTGTACAGTCAGCTCCTGGGAGTAGAGTGGCTGCTAGTCCTGAGTTTACAAGCACTGGGAGGGGTAGGCTGTTTACTCCACCTGACCAGGGTATCCCACCTCTGTCTCTTGATGTACCATCGTCCCCAGTCCTCAGTAATAATGGGACACCGAGTCAGCTTAGTGACCTTATTAAGCAGATTGGCTCAGAGATAGGAGAATCTATCAGAGCGAGTTTACTGCAGCCTGGGGCTTCAAGTCTTTCTCCTGCCCATTCCCCTGACCAATCCCAGCAGTTTCCCCTGCCTGAACAATGTGGGTCAACTTTTATTGATGCGTCCAAGCTGAATCTGGTTGTGAAGTCAGAGGTTAGTGCTCCACCTTTCTTCAGGGGTGATGGCTCAGATGAGTACTCTGTCCTGGAGTGTGAGGAGCTAATGGGAGTCTACCTAGAGAAGAGGGGTTACACTGGGTCTGAGAATGTTGGGGAGGTGATGTCTAGGCTCATGGGGAGGGCACGGGATGTGACCAAAGTCTGGATGCGTAACAACCCTGTTGTCACAGATGTTAAGGCAGTGTTCAGTGTTCTCAAGCAACACTTTGGGGATACTGTCTACTCAGGTATGCCATTAGCTGATTTCTATTCAATGAAACCATATGCTAATGAGGGTCCACTAGATTTCTGGATTAGGCTTAACAAAGCTGCAGACGCAGCTGAACAGTATCTTGTAGGTGAGGGTAGAACTTTGCCCAATCAGCGCTCAGAGTTGGCAGTCATGTTTGTACGCAACTGTCCTGATAAAGAGTTGGTCCAAGTGTTCAAATGCAAACCCCTTCGTGACTGGACAGCCAGTGAGGTACAGGATCGTTTGGATGAACTGTTAAGGGAGCGTAAAGCATGTAGAACACAACTTTCACAGCAGGTGGCTGCTGTCTTCGACTCCCCCCAGGAGGAAGTGGATCCTGAGAGCAGACCTAATGTGTCATCTTTTTCTCGATGTGGCCGTGAACCAGAACAGGCCCAATCTGTATCTGAGGGTGGGACATTAGAGAAAGTTTTGAGTATGCTAGAGAAGGCTCTTGTCAGCAATACTCAGTCTGTGAACAGAGGGCCCCGTAAACAGTTCCCCAAACGTGAGCGTGAGTGCGCTGTCTGTGGAAGCACTAATCACTGGACCAAAGCTCACTGTCAGATGCACCAGCTGTGTTTCAAGTGCTTCTCTCCTGGCCACATGAGCTTTGACTGTAGTGAGACTGGGAAGCGAAAGAGCCCTGGATGTGGACAGACTGGCAGGTCTGGAAAACTAGAAAGCCTACATTTTGAGGATGGCAATGTGGGGCAGGCAAATTTTTCCTCCAATGATGATGATGATATCCAATCTGTTTATTCTTATTTTTGTGAGTCAGTACCCAAGAACAACACAGTAATTTTTCAGAACACAATGAGAATTTCTCAGAATGACAGTTTGTTTTACACCACCGTGCTAGTACAGGATAAAGTTGAGCTGAAGGGGATGTTAGATAGTGGGTCCATGGCTACTACTCTGCGCGCAGATATTGTACCTCGGTTGAGGGAGGCAGGAGTGGTAGAGGGGAACTTTCTAGCTCCTTCAGACATCATACTGGTGGGTTGTGGTGGGACGCAAACTAGCCCAGTGGGCATGTGTGACTTGAAACTACAGCTTTATGGCTTCAGTTATGTAGTCCCAGTGCTGATTGTAGATCGGCAGGTTGATGAACTCATTGTTGGCACTAACGTGTTGAAGTCTCTGATTAGACAGTTCAAATCAAATGACAGCTACTGGCGGGTGGTGGGTACGCCAGGTCCCTCTGGCCAGAGTGAGGACAGCCAGTTCCTGCATCTCCTATCAAATCTGGAGAGATGGAGAGGAGACTCCATGCCAGATAAAGTGGGCACCATTAAGTTGAAGAGGGCAGTAACGCTCCAACCCATGAGTGAGCATCTTGTGTGGGGCCGCTTACCCCCAAAGACAAAACTCTCTGTGGGCAGTACTGTTGTTGTCGAGCCCAGCACGTCTCGTTGTGTGAATCGACACATACTAGTAGGGAGAGTAGTTACGCCTCTGTGGGGGGATGGATGGCTCCCTGTGAAGATTGTGAATCCAACAACTTCGCCAGTTACCCTGAGACGAAATGCTAAAGTGGCAGATGTGTACCCTTGTATTGCATTGGAGGATTTTGATGATGTCAAGCAGAAAGCTGCTTACCAGAACGTGGCAAAAGCACAATGTGACAGCTCACATGGCAGTCTTACAGCCAAGAGTTCAGTTGGTGGCAGTGTAGTTAATGGAAACAGTACACTGAGCAATCTTGGACTTCAAGGCCTGTCTGTTGAGGAGTGTCCAGTCTCACAGTTCTGGAAAGACAAACTTGTCGGTTTAATTGAGAAGTATGACACGGTGTTCTCTAGACATAGCCTGGATTGTGGAGAGGCAAAAGAGTTCTGCCATCGCATACGGCTGACTGATGACCGCCCATTTCGATTACCTTATCGTAGGCTTTCTCCAGCTGATTACCAAAAACTCAGGGAAACACTGGATGATATGGAGGAAAAGGAAATCGTCAGAAAATCCAGCAGCGAGTATGCCTCACCATTGGTGCTGGTATGGAAAAAGAATGGGGACTTGCGTCTATGTACTGACTTTAGGTGGTTAAACGCCCGCACAGTGAAGGATGCTCATCCACTGCCTCATCAGGCTGATGTACTGGCGGCGCTGGGAGGTAATGCCTTCTTCAGCACAATGGACTTGACATCAGGGTACTACAATGTGCCACTGCATGAAGAGGATAAGAAATACACTGGCTTTTCCTCTCCTTTAGGTCTGCACGAGTACAATCGTTTGCCTCAGGGCCTTTGCAACAGCCCGGCTACGTTTATGAGAATGATGCTGACCATCTTTGGGGACCAAAACTTTCTAAGTCTCCTTTGCTATTTGGATGATCTGATGGTTTTTGCTAAGACGGAGGAAGAGAGTCTGCAGAGACTTGAGATGGTTTTCCAGCGGTTGCAGGAGCACAATCTTAAACTGTCTCCGTCTAAGTGCAAGTTTTTGAGGAGGTCTGTTAAGTTTTTGGGCCACATCATTTCTCAGGAGGGCGTAGCCACTGATCCTGCTAAGGTTCAAACCATTTTGAATGTGACTGAGAGTGAGATGATGGAAGCTGATGGTGTCACTCCGTCTCCTAGCAAAATCCGTTCTTTCCTTGGTATGGTAGTATACTATCAACACTACATTGAGAATTGTTCCATGGTTGCTAGGCCATTGTTTCAGCTGACTACAGGTCAGAAGAAGCCTAGGAGAGGCAAGGGCAGAAAGAGGCCTGGTCCCTCTCGCAGGCTCACTGCTGCAGACTGGACTGCCGAGTGTCAACTCGCTTTTGAAGCTTTGAAAGCAGCACTAGTTGACCAGGCACTGCTGGCTCATCCAGATTTTTCTCAGCCATTTTTGCTTTCTGTTGATGCATCTACTAGTGGTTTGGGAGCTGTACTATCCCAAGTGCAAGATGGGAAGGCCATAGCCAGGCCAATAGCTTTTGCTAGTAAATCTCTTAATCATGCACAATCCAAGTATCCTGCTCACCGGCTGGAATTTCTAGCCATGAAATGGGCCATTCATGATAAGTTCAGCCATTGGCTGCGAGGGCATAAGTTTACGGTGTGGACCGACAACAATCCACTCAAATATATTCTTACAAAGCCGAGACTTGATGCATGTGAGCAGAGATGGGTTGCAAAGCTGGCACCTTTTGATTTTGATATCCAGTACATACCAGGGCCCAAGAATGTCGTTGCTGATGCTTTGAGCAGAGAGCCATTTGTCCGCCCCAAAGTTCTGCACCGACTGACAAGAACTCCATATGATGTGCTGCTGGAGGAAGCCAGAGGTCTTCGACTGGATGATGTACAAGACATGTTCCGTCTCTCCTGTGAGCAGCCCGAGGCTGGCTGTGGAACGTCTATGGCTCCTGGGAGTGAGTTGAGTAGAGCTGGAGACGATGTCAGTGGGTTGGTTTCCTGTGAAGAGGTGTCTGCTGTCCTCCAAGCCCATCGCCGATGGGATGATGGTGCCACAGTGAGGGCCGTTTCACATGTGCAGCACCTTGAGAAGTTGATGTCCATGGGTCAGAGCCCTTTACCTGTCCTTACACACAAGGAGCTGTATGATAACCAGTCACTGGATCCTATCATCAGCAGAGTAATGTTCTTTGTAGATAGAGGTCGGCGCCCATCTAGGAGAGAGCGAGTCTTTGAAGCTAAAGAAACAGTTTATACTCTAAGACAGTGGGGGAAACTCACCACGCGGTTAGGGATTCTGTATCGTGTCTCAAAACACCCAGTGAGTAAGAAGAAAATATTCCAGTATGTCGTACCTGTGTCTTTGAGAGACCTTGTGTTGAAGGGAGTTCATGATGATGCTGGTCATCAGGGTCAGCAGCGCACATTGTGGCTCACGAGACAGCGGTTTTACTGGGAATCTATGGAGAAGGATGTCAAGGAATACGTGGCCCACTGTAAGAGATGTGTGTTGAGTAAAGCACCTGAGCCTGAAGCAAGAGCTCCACTTGTCTCCATTGTGACAACGGCACCTTTAGAACTTGTGTGTATTGATTTCTGGACTGCCGAAGATTCAAACAACAAGTCTATTGATGTGTTAGTAGTGACTGATCACTTTACTAAGCTGGCCTGAGCGTATCCATGTCCAAACCAGTCTGCTAAGACTGTTGCTCGTGTTCTCTGGAATAATTTCTTCTGCATTTATGGGTTCGCTGATTGCATCCATTCTGACAGGGGTGCTAACTTTGAGAGTTTACTTATTGCAGAATTACTTCAGTTATCTGGTGTTGAAAAGTCCCACACCACACCTTATCATCTCATGGGTAACGGTCAAGCAGAACGTCTGAATCGCACACTGGGTGGGATGATTAGAGCTCTGCCAGCTAGGTCTAAGGCTAAATGGCCTCAGATGTTGAACACATTGACATTCTCCTATAACTGCACTGTTCATGAGACTACTGGGTTTCCACCCTTCTTTTTGATGTTTGGACGCACCCCTAGGTTGCCGGTAGATGTTATGTTTGAAAGTGTGCTGCTGGATGGGGACACAGTAGATGTGGATAAGTATGTCCAGTCTCTGGGTGAGGATCTGAGAGAGGCCATGACATTGGCCCAGCAGCATGCCAGTAAGCAACAAAAGAGACAAGCCGAGGTCTACAACAGACGGTCTAAGGGTCACTCGGTGCAGAAGGGAGATAGAGTTCTACTTGCTAACAAGGGGGAGAGGGGCAAGAAGAAACTGGCTGATCGCTGGGAGAGTGTGGTGTACATAGTGGTTGCAAAGAACAGCTCACTGAACACATATCGTATCCAGCACCCTACCACTGGACGCATCAAAACTGTGCATAGGAACCTGATTATGCCAGTCAACTTTCTGCCTTTACCTTCGTGGGAGGAACCTGAGGGTCATGGATCTCTATCGAGTGGTGACGTGATCTCTGAGATGTCTGCAATGTCCAGCCAAATGGATGGGAGTGACGCCAGGACTGTCCACTGGGTAGCAGGCCTTCCTGAGTCTTCTGGGAGGATACTCCAAGAGGATGGTGAAGTCCCGGCTGATGGAAGTGAGGTGGAACAACCGTATGAAGTCCCCTTAAGTGAGGTGTGCTCAGCAGAAGTGGAACAGAGAGATATCCCCGAAGCCTACAAGAGTTCTGATTGCGAAACTCCATTCAGTGTGGATGATGTTACCTTGGTTGAAGATGCTTCGTCAGTGTGGTCTGTGACAATCTACCAGGATTCTGATCAGTCGTCTGACACTACTAGTGTTGAGTCGGTAACTGAAAGTGTGCTGGCTCCGGAGATGCGGATCTGTAGTACTCCCCATCCTGAGGTTAGACCTCTGAGCAGGGTTAGTGCTGTCTGTGACATTCCTGCTAGGTTTGTGGGTGAGGGTGTTCGGACTAGACTGGGTAGACTTATTAAGCCAGTGGATAGGCTAATCCAAACTATGTCTACACAGGAAATGAAACAGTTCTTGGTTTCTCAGTGACGGTAGGATATTGCCTACCTTTTCTTTTGTAGGAATGTAGGAAATCTAAGCATGTCTTAGAATGATTTGTGGGTTTGTCTAATATATTTGACAATTCATGTAACTTTGTGTGTAGTCCATCGGCATAAAATGTATATGGCATTTTTCGTATACGGTTGAATAAGGGATTAGCTACCCCTTATTTTTCCTAATCCTTCGCGGGATAGCTCTTCAGCTGATCGACCATTTGTGGGTCTAGAATTAAGGGACTACACTGGGTTACTCTGTCGCCCTGTGGGTGTGAATTTTTTTTCTTTCTTTGCTTTGTTACCTTTGAGGTAATGTGTTTTGTTTTGGGCCTATAATCTAGTGTAAAACCGTGGGGGTGAATGTAGCAGTGTGATGTTGTTCCCCTAGATTACGCACCAAATTGCACACAAGGACCAATTCAAATAGGCCAGGTCAAGAGGGGATGTTAATAATCTGATAATAATAATAATAATTCAGTGTATTTTTTTATTTAATTACAACTGCATAGCTAATGTTTTTATTTGGTGTACAACACTTTTTCATACCAATATTGTACATACAAGTGATTGTAAAAGTTTTGTATATTTTGGTTTGGCCCATCGCGGGTTATCTGTATCCCTATACCACTTTATCGTTCTCTTTTGCCTGACCCTCGGCTAGCAAGGTGCCGGAGAGCTGTGACTGCACCAAGGGTAACGTGTGTGTTGTCTCTTCGTGTGCAGGGCAAATAAAAAAGATTTCAACGAGCAGACCATCAGTTGTGGCAGCGTCTTCATTAAGAATTACACAACGCAGAACGAACCACGCTACACACACACCAAAGCTTCTCTGTATATTTACAAATGTATTTTATATGTAGTTTATAAGTGTTTATGTGAAAATAAAAGTTTAGAATGAAAATATGGTAGATCATTTCATTGTGCCCTTACTCTCTTCTTTTAAATTAGCTAATGAGGGAAAGTTCCTGTTTTGTATTTTTTATTGGTTCAATGACTTGCAGTGTTCTGCTATTTAACGGAAACTATTGTGTTCTTCAGCTCTCATAATTTCAACAACATCTGTTTGCTACACAGACTTGTCTTTTAATGCATTGGCTTTATTCAATGAATGTAGAAGAGATAAAACTTCCCCACATTAATTTACTATAATTAAGAGAGCTATCTGATGAGAATCAGCAAATCCAAATGAACTTTCCCAAGCCCAGCTAGACTTAGACCATCCCTTATAAACCAGTCCTGCTGAAGGCTGGAAAAAGAGAGGCTTTGATAGGACTGGTTTATAAGGGATGATCTAAGTCTAGCTGGGCTTGGGAAAGTTCATTTGGATTTGCTGATTCTCATCAGATAGCTCTCTTAATTATAGTAAATTAATGTGGGGAAGTTTTATCTCTTCTACATTCATTGAATAAAGCCAACGCATTAAAAGACAAGTCTGTGTTTGATGGTAGTACTCCATAGCATCCATAGTGCTACACAACACTTCATACACAAAGAGTCATGCACAGAGCATCACTGTAAGCTACTTATTGAATCTGTCTTCTATATGGAGACAATGTTCCAGTCCAAGCCCTTAAAACGTATTGTACTGTGAGAGAATAAACTAGCCTAATAAACTAGCCTATCAAGCACAACCTCTTGGGCAGCATCTCTGTAATACGAAGGCAAGATATCTGATATATGGGTGCATTTTTGACACAACTCACGACTCTTAACTGTAAGTTCCTCACCTCTTGACATAAGGTAAATAGAGGGAATTCTTGGCGGTTAGAATGGAGGACCTTGGGGTTTTGTGGGTTTCTCTGAGGATGGTCTATCTGTGAGGTCTGGATCACTGATATCCTGGCCTAAGATAAGAGCTGAGTTGGGGCGATGCTTTCTGCCCTCCTGGATACAGGCAGCTGTTGGATGGGAAGCCTGTTCCCAAGGTGAAGTGAAGCTGTCGATGCAACACACTGCATAAAGGCAGCAGGCTGGACTCTCTCTCTCTCTGTGTTTTTCTTTTTTTTCAGGTGATTAGCAGGAGAGTTTCTTTCTCTCTAAATGCACACTAATTAGCCAATGGAGGAAAAAAAGACATTATATTCCTCAGGATCAGTTACGTGTGTGCTGATGTTTCTCTATTATGCAAATCTCTAACAGAGAAAGTACCTGGGTAGAGAGATACACAGTGCAAGAAGACTTGTGGTTTGTTGCAGAGCAAAATGAGGAGTGGGGTAGAAAGGCAGGAGATGTGCTCTATGGATTATTGTTCTGCTGAAATGATCCCTAGTTACTCCATGACTGGAGTGGCCTCATCAAGTCTGCCTTTGTTGTATAATGCTTCATTCAGTCTTTCCCCAGCGCACACTGATTTACATTATTATTCTGTAATTGAACAGGCACAGACAAACGTCCACTGATTGATTGCAGCGTACTTAACAGCCACACGTTAACTTCCTCAGCGGTACGGTATTGGGGGCAGCGGCAGCCACAATCAGAACCCCACAATGAAAACTGGGGTTTATGAAAAAGTTAACTTCTACAAGTAGTCAACAAAACTCCAGTGGATATTAGTACTGTTGTTTAGAGCTATGATCCACCGCAAAACGCAGCACACTGTCCTTGTCATTACACAATATATCACATTTTTGGTGGTGTGTACATAACATTGGGGAAAAACACAATCACACACCTGTGCACACACACACACACAGTGGGCCCGGTTCCACGAGGAGGCAAAAGGGGGCTTAGCCCCCTCAGTTGAAACTTGTGTCCCCTCAGTTTTAGTTTCATGTCTCTATATAAAAATAGCAAAAAGGTTCAAATGACTGAGTGTCTTGTTGGCGCCAAATCTGTATCATCACAATGGACAGAGCAAGCCGCAGTGTGTGTAGGGGGCTATGGAAAGCCACGGAGGTGGTTAGGTATGACTCCTTTGGGTTTCCATGAAGAAAAGCGTGAAAAAAACGCTTCTCATCTCTGCGGTAGGCTATGTGAATAACGTAATGCGCCTCCGCCTGATTTATAAGGGTGGGGCCAAGTTTACCATTGAAGCAGCTTCACTCAATTCTGCCTCATGCCCCACCACTACAGAGTTTAGCTTCTTAGCTTTAGTGTCATTAGGCTTAGTTTATTTAGCTAGCTCAAACCAGATCATCTGCCACTGTCACGATGGATATCAGAAATGGGCTTCGCCCAAGTTTCCAAACAAAGCCAAAAGGAGAAGGAGAGCGAGGAGCAGCAGCATCAAACCACCGAGGCCGCCACGAAGCCTAGCAGAGATGATGCTTCCGAGCTCCAAATAGCTCCGCATGCAGAGTCTACCCACCCTTCCACAAGCGCCGCCAGGATAGTGCCTTCACAACCCCTCCAACTGTTCCTGATGATCATGGAACAGAGGAGACAGCCCAGGCTAGCCTAGAATCTTACCCTATCCACAGGATGTCTGTCCAAAAACGTTAATTTAATAGCAACTGGTTCATAGAAAGAGTGTCTTGAATACTCAATTACTGCAGAATTCAATATAATTCCAATTGAAGAACCCAAAAGACGCCCATGGGTATAGCTACATATCGGCGTGTTTCATCATAGAATTACATTCTATTATGGTTTTCATGGTTGTAAATGAAACTGTACGTATTGGAAAAGTGTTTATGGTAGGCTAGCATTGCTTAATTGATTACGTGGGTCGAATTTGATCCACAAATGTATTGTGCCATATCACATGTCGCTGTACAGCTGTGGCCAAAAGTTTTGAGAATGACACAAATATTAATTTCCACATAGTTTGCTGCTTCAGTGTTTTTAGATATTTTTGTCAGATGTTACTATGGAATAATGAAGTATAATTACAAGCATTTCATAAGTGTCAAAGGCTTTTATTGACAATTACATGAAGAAAGATGCAAAGAGTCAATATTTGCAGTGTTGACCCTTCTTTTTCCAGACCTCTGCAATCCGCCCTGGCATGCTGTCAATTAACTTCTGGGCCACATCCTGACTGATGGCAGCCCATTCTTGCATAATCAATGCTTGGAGTTTGTCAGAATTTGTGGGGTTTTGTTTTTCCACCTACCTCTTGTGGATTGACCACAAGTTCTCAATGGGATTAAGTTCTGGGGAGTTTCCTGGCCATGGACCCAAAATATCAATGTTTTGTTCCTCGAGCCACTTAGTTATCAGTTTTGCCTTATTGCAAGGTGCTCCATCATGCTGGAAAAGGCATTGTTCGTCACCAAACTGCTCCTGGATGGTTGGGAGAAGTTGCTCTCTGTCACGTTCCTGACCTGTTTTCCTTTGTTTTGTATTCATTTTAGTTGGTCAGGGCGTGAGTTGGGTGGGTTTGTCTATGTTTGTATTTCTATGTGGGGTTTTGTGTTCGGCCTGGTATGATTCTCAATTAGAGACAGGTGTGTATTGTTTGTCTCTAACTGAGAGTCATACAAAGGCAGCCAGGGTTTCACTGGTGTTTTGTGGGTGTTTGTTCCTGTGTCCTCACAGGACAGTTGAAGGTTAGTCTCATTTGTTATTTTGTAGGTTTAAGTGTTTTCTTGTTGTTTCATTAAATCATGAACACTTACCTCTCCGCATCTTGGTCTGATCCATGCTCCTCCTCGTCTGAGGAGGAGAACTACATTGACAGCCTTAACAGAAACACCCACCACAACAGGACCAAGCGGATTGAGGAAGGAAGGCAAGAACAACAGCAATGGGGAAAAGAGGAATGGACTTGGGAATAGATCCTGGACGGCAAAGGACCCTGGACTCAGCCAGGGGAATATCGCCGTCCCAAAGCGGAGCTGGAGGCAGCGAAAGCGGAGAGGAGGTTCTATGAGGCAAAAGCACGTAAGAGCGGCTGGAAGCCCGAGAGGCTCACCCAAAAATTTCTTGGGTGGGGGCTAAAGGGGAGTGTGGCGAAGCCGGGTTGGATACCTGAGCCAACTCCCCGGGCTTGCCGTGGAGTGAGAGGGCGTCGTACTGGTCAGACACCGTGTTATGCGGTAAAGCGCACGGTGTCCCCAGTACGCGTGCTTAACCCAGTGCGGGCTATTCCACCTTGCCGCACTGGGAGGGCTAGGTTGGGCATCGAGCCGGATGCCATGAAGCCGGCCCAACGTATCTGGCCTCCAGTACGTCTCCTCGGGCCGGCGTACATGGCACCAGCCTTACAGGTGGTGTCCCCGGTTCGCCTGCATAGCCCAGTGCGGGCTATTCCACCTCGCCGCACTGGCAGGGCTACGGGGACCATTCAACCTGGTAAGGTTGGAGAGGCTCGGTGCTCAAGAGCGCGTGTCCTCCTTCACGGTCCGGTATATCCGGCGCCACCTTCCCACCCCAGCCCAGTACCATCAGTGCCTACACCACGCACCAAGCCTCCTGTGCGTCTCCAGAGCCCTGGGCGCACTGTTCCTTCTCCCCGCACTCGCCCTGAGGTGCGTGCCCTCAGCCCGGTACCTCCAGTTCCGGTACCACGCACCAGGCCTAGAGTGCGCCACGAGAGTCCAGTGTGCCCTGTTCCTGTTCCCCGCACTCGCCCTGAGGTGCGTGCCCTCAGCCCGGTACCTCCAGTTCCGGTACCACGCACCAGGCCTATAGTGCGTCTCAGCCGGCCAGAGTCTGCCGTCTGCCCAGCGGTGCCTGAACGGCCCGTCTGCCCAGCTCCGTCTGAGCCATCTGTCTGCCCAGCGCCGTCTGAGCCATCTGTCTGCCCAGCGCCGTCTGAGCCATCTGTCTGCCCAGCGCCATCTGAGTCATCCGTCTGCCACGAGCCATTAGAGCCGCCCGTCTGTCCCGAGCCAGTAGAGCCGTCCGTCAGTCAGGAGCCGCTAGAGCCGTCCGTCAGTCAGGAGTTGCCAGAGACGCCCGTCAGTCAGGAGCTGCCAGAGACGCCCGCCAGTCAGGAGCTGCCAGAGACGCCCGCCAGTCAGGAGCTGCCAGAGACGCCCGCCAGTCAGGAGCTGCCAGAGACGCCCGCCAGTCAGGAGCTGCCAGAGACGCCCGCCAGTCAGGAGCTGCCAGAGACGTCCGACAGTCCGGAGCTGCCCTACAGTCCGGAGCTGCCCTACAGTCCGGAGCTGCCCTACAGTCCGGAGCTGCCCTACAGTCCGGAGCTGCCCTACAGTCCGGAGCTGCCCTACAGTCCGGAGCTGCCCTACAGTCCGGAGCTGCCACTCAGCCCGGACCTGCCGGAGTCCCTCAGCCCGGACCTGCCGGAGTCCCTCAGCCCGGACCTGCCGGAGTCCCTCAGCCCGGACCTGCCGGAGTCCCTCAGCCCGGACCTGCCGGAGTCCCTCAGCCCGGACCTGCCGGAGTCCCTACGCCCGGACCTGCCGGAGTCCCTACGCCCGGACCTGCCGGAGTCCCTACGCCCGGACCTGCCGGAGTCCCTACGCCCGGACCTGCCGGAGTCCCTACGCCCGGACCTGCCGGAGTCCCTACGCCCGGACCTGCCGGAGTCTCTAAACCAGGACCTGCCGGAGTCCCTCAGCCAGGACCTGCCACCCCTTATCCCGGTGCTGCCCCTTATCCCGGTGCTGCCCCTTATTCCGGTGCTGCCCCTTCATTTAGGTGGGGTTAGTGGGAGGGTGGTCATTGGGAGGGGGATAAAGAAGCGGGGATTGATTATGGTGGGGTGGGGACCACGACCAGCGCCAGAGCCGCCACCGTGGACAGACGCCCACCCAGACCCTCCCCTAGACTTTGTGCTGGTGCGCCCGGAGTTCGCACCTTAAGGGGGGGGTTCTGTCACGTTTCTGACCTGTTTTCCTTTGTTTTGTATTCATTTTAGTTGGTCAGGGCGTGAGTTGGGTGGGTTTGTCTATGTTTGTATTTCTATGTGGGGTTTTGTGTTCGGCCTGGTATGATTCTCAATTAGAGACAGGTGTGTATTGTTTGTCTCTAATTGAGAGTCATACAAAGGCAGCCAGGGTTTCACTGGTGTTTTGTGGGTGTTTGTTCCTGTGTCCTCACAGGACAGTTGAAGGTTAGTCTCATTTGTTATTTTGTAGGTTTAAGTGTTTTCTTGTTGTTTCATTAAATCATGAACACTTACCTCTCCGCATCTTGGTCTGATCCATGCTCCTCCTCGTCTGAGGAGGAGAACTACATTGACAGCCTTAACACTCTCGGAGGATATGGTGGTACCATTCTTTATTCATGGCTGTGTTCTTAAGCAAAATTGTGAGTGAGCCCACTCCCTTGGCTGAGAAGCAACCCCACACATGAGTGGTCTCAGGATGCTTTACTGTTGGCATGACACAGGACTGATGGTAGCGCTCACCTTGTCTTCTCCGGACAAGCTTTTTTCCAGATGCCCCAAACAATCGGAAAGTGGATTCATCAGAGAAAATGACTTTACCCCAGTCCTCAGCAGTCCAATCCCAGTACCTTTTGCAGAATATCAGTCTGTCCCTGATGTTTTTCCTAGAGAGAAGTGGCTTCTTTGCTGCCCTTCTTGACACCAGGCCATCCTCCAAAAGTCTCGCCTCACTGTGCATGCAGATGCACTCACACCTGCCTGCTGCCATTCCTGAGCAAGCTCTGTACTGGTGCTGCCCTGATCCCGCAGCTGAATCAACTTTAGGAGACGGTCCTGGCGCTTGCTGGACTTTCTTGGGCGCCCTGAAGCCTTCTTCATAACAATTGAACCGCTCTCCTTGATGTTCTTGATGATCCGATAAATGGTTGATTTAGGTGCAATCTTACTGGCAGCAATATCCTTGCCTGTGAAGTCCTTTTTGTGCAAAGCAATGATGACGGCACGTGTTTCCTTGCAAGTAACCATGGTTGACAGAGGAAGAACAATGATTCCAAGCACCACCCTTCTTTTGAAGCTTTCAGTCTGTTATTCAAACTCAATCAGCATGACAGAGTGATCTTTCAAGTCAACAAACAGATTACCGACCATTTCGAATCACACCACACCTTCTCCGCTATGCAATCTGGTTTCAGAGCTGGTCATGGGTGCACCTCAGCCACGCTCAAGGTCATAAACGATATCGTAACCGCCATCGATAGGAAACAATACTGTGCAGCCGTATTCATTGACCTGGCCAAGGCTTTTGACTCTGTCAATCACCACATCCTCATTGGCAGACTCGACAGCCTTGGTTTCTCTAATGATTGCCTCGCCTGGTTCACCAACTACTTCTCTGATAGAGTTCAGTGTGTCAAATCGGAGGGTCTGTTGTCCGGGCCTCTGGCAGTCTCTATGGGGGTGCCACAGGGTTCAATTCTTGGACCGACTCTCTTCTCTGTTTACATCAATGATGTCGCTCTTGCTGCTGGTGATTCTCTGATCCACCTCTACGCAGACGACACTATTCTGTATACTTCTGGCCCTTCTTTTGACACTGTGTTAACAACCCTCCAGGCGAGCTTCAATGCCATACAACTCTCCTTCCGTGGCCTCCAACTGCTCTTAAATACAAGTAAAACCAAATGCATGCTCTTCAACCGATCGCTGCCTGCTCCTGCCCGCCTGTCCAACATCACTACTTTGGACGGCTCTGACTTAGAATATGTGGACAACTACAAATACCTAGGTGTCTGGTTAGACTGTAAACTCTCCTTCCAGACCCACATCAAACATCTCCAATCCAAAGTCAAATCTAGAATTGGCTTCCTATTCCGCAACAAAGCATCCTTTACTCATGCTGCCAAACATACCCTTGTAAAACTGACCATCCTACCAATCCTCGACTTCGGTGATGTCATTTACAAAATAGCCTCCAAAACCCTACTCAATAAATTGGATGCAGTCTATCACAGTGCCATCCATTTTGTCACCAAAGCCCCATATACTACCCACCACTGTGACCTGTACACTCTCGTTGGCTGGCCCTCGCTTCATACTCGTCGCCAAACCCACTGGTTCCAGGTCATCTACAAGACCCTGCTAGGTAAAGTCCCCCCTTATCTCAGCTCGCTGGTCACCATAGCAGCACCTACCTGTAGCACGCGCTCCAGCAGGTATATCTCTCTAGTCACCCCCAAAACCAATTCTTCCTTTGGACGCCTCTCCTTCCAGTTCTCTGCTGCCAATGACTGGAACGAACTACAAAAATCTCTGAAACTGGAAACACCTATCTCCCTCACTAGCTTTAAGCACCAGCTGTCAGAGCAGCTCATAGATTACTGCACCTGTACATAACCCATCTACAATTTAGCCCAAACAACTACCTCTTTACCTACTGTATTTATTTATTAATTTATTTTGCTCCTTTGCACCCCATTATTTCTGTCTCTACTTTGCACTTTCTTCCAATGCAAACCAACCATTCCAGTGTTTTTTTTTTTTTTTAGTTTTTATCTTACTTGCTGTGTTGTACTCACTTCGCCTCCATGGCCTTTTTATATTTTTATTTATTTATACATATATCTGTTTGCCTTCACCTCCCTTATCTCACCTCACTTGCTCACATTGTATATAGACGTATTTTTTTTTCCACTGTATTATTGACTATATGTTTGTTTTTACTCCAAGTGTAACTATGTGTTGTTGTATGTGTCGAACTGCTTTGCTTTATCTTGGCCAGGTCGCAATTGTAAATGAGAACGTGTTCTCAATTTGCCTACCTGGTTAAATAAAGGTTAAATAAAAAAAAAATAAAAAAAAAAAAATCTCCAGCCTTGTCCTCGTCAACACTCACACCTGTGTTAACGAGATAATCACTGGCATGATGTCAGCTGGTCCTTTTGTGGCAGGGCTGAAATGCAGTGGAAATGTTTTTGGGGGATTCAGTTCATTTGCATGGCAAAGAGGGACTTTGCAATTAATTGCATTTCATCTGATCACTCTTCATAACATTCTGGAGTATATGCAAATTGCCATCATACAAACTGAGGCAGCAGACTTTGTGAAAATTAATATTTGTGTCATTCTCAAAACTTTTGGCCACGACTGTACTCTTGAGCGCCAAGTCGGAAGCGGGCCTATAGGCATATTTGTTTGGCAGTGTCACGTTCATTCTCCTCCTCGTCTGAGGAGGAGCATGGATCAGACCAAAACGCAGAGTGATATGAATACATCTTCTTTTATTAGAGACGAAGATGAAACGAACACTATACAAAAACAATAAACCACGAACGTGAAGCTACAAACGAAACTGCACACACAGCTACTAACGTTAGACATAGACAATTACCCACAAAACACAATGCCTATGGCTGCCTTAAATATTGCTCTCAATCAGAGACAATGAACCACAGCTGCCTCTAATTGAGAACCAATCTAGGCAGCCATAGACATACAAAATCCCTAGACAAGACACTGACCCATTTAACCTACAAACCCCTAGACAATCCAAAAACCCATACATTCCCCATGTCACACGCTGACCTAACTAAAATAATAAAGAAAACAAAGAATACTAAGGCCAGGGCGTGACAGGCAAGACAACTGTGCATCTCACAGTAATAGGCTGTAGGCTGTTTTGGTTATCTGGATCTCCATTCACCTTTTCTTTACTGTGTCTGTTTACTGTTAATGTAACTAGCCTAATTATAGATTGTGTCATGCCTTTATCCATCTGATATTTTGTTTACTAGGCCTACTTGGTACCGCTGTTTTGTTCTGTTCCCATTCGTTCATTCATTCATTCGTTCGCAGTTGTGTTGGTATTCTAAGCCAAACTGCTATTCAGTATTTTTGTTGGTATGCATAAATAACTAGGCTACTACTTTCAGCATTCAGTTTGCATTATTTCGGCCAGACAGCTGTGTGTACGGCTGCAGTCACATACAGTAGGCTGTTTGTAATAGGTGAATGACCCTATCTACTGTATCTTGTAGCCTATATTCATTACCCAACGGCCTTGCTTTAGTGGGTAGGGCGCTGTCCATTGTGCTGATACAGCGCAGCGGAGATAGGCTATAGATTTCGCACCAACCTGTCACTTCAACAGCACTCAATCAATGGTCTTGGAGTCTCTGCATTTGAACTTTATGTTTATTGTGGTATATCGTGATATAAGAACAATTCAACATAATTCCATAGCAAGAACCCCCAGAAATTGTGGCACCTCACCGATTTTAACTGCCGCCTTCGTCACTTTATCCTGGCACCATGTCTGACATACACACAAATGAACTGCCTATTTGTATAACCCTTTAAAAGTTTTACTGTGCTGTCTACTCTGCTGTCAGTTGCACACAGACACGACACGCCAGGTTAGGGAGCTGAAAATAGCAGGCGAAGTGGGTGCGCCCACACAGTAGTCTCTGCATGCCAGTCAGCTCAGCCATGTGATACTGTATGAAAATGGAGTGGCATACTGACGCATGCACTGCACACACACACCAACATGTGCCATATTGCATGTGCCAACATGTGAAGGAAAGTTATCCCAAGTCAAAACCATCTATAGTGGTCTCAGGCTTTATTAATAAGTAGTGCTGTATTGTACTGCTGGAGCAAATGTCCTATCAATAGCTTGGACCCGCACAGTGTGTCCTTTGGCTGCTGTGTGAGTCATTAATCACCATCTAATAAGCTGACACTACAAGGTTCAGTAGACTGGCCAAGGCTGCCACTCTGTCCACAATGCAAGTTAACTGTGGGGATTGAGGGAGTGGGTGGAGGCACGCAGATTCAAGTAGAGAGCACCACTTAGATATTACAAGTCACGCACAAAAGCAAACCAAACCATTGTATTATTTTTGAAAAACAATCAACTACACAATTTAGGACCCTGCACTGTAAAACCCCTTACAAAGAGTTTCTACAGTTATTTGTCTGAGAGCTTCAGCCCACCTCTTCAATTTGGCTTTAAATTCAATTTCCTTGTTGGCAAGCCTCATGTTTGGAGATGGGGATGACCTACAGCGTGCTTCTGACCATCCTGACAGGGCACACAAGAAAACATTAACCCAAACACACAGGGTCAACCATCTTCATCCCCCATCAGCCCCCATTTATTTCTTTTATTTAACTTGGCAAGTCAGTTAAGAACAAATTCTTATTTACAATGACGGCCTAACCCGGACGACGCTGGGCCAATTGTGCGCCATCCTATGGGACTCCCAATCATGGCCGGTTGTGATACAGCCTGGAATCTAACCAGGGTCTGTAGTGACGCCTCTAGCACTGAGATGCAGTGCCTTAGACTGCTGCGCCACTCGGGACCCACTACCCTCCCACTCATCTGTCTCACATGCCAAGGAGATGACTTCTCAGAAAGACATATTTCTCTTTCCATCCACCCGCCAAGGCAAATCTGAGAAACAAGCCTGTCGTACTATTGGAAGAGCGCATCACCATACACGCATCACAATTATATTTCTCCCGGTAGCCATACACTCCTGCACAAAAAGACATCACTCCAATCTGAGTGCACAACCCCAATCTATGGCTAACCATTAACAGACTCAGTTAGCCATGCTGTATGAGGTTGAGAAGCAGACAATAGCTTGTTGTCTTGGCACCTGGGATACATTGGGCAGATCTTCAAATGCCAGAGTCCAATTATGTTTGCTAGAAAAGGGAGGAAAACTCATTTTGAATCACTTACTGTAGCTGCCATGGTTTTACTTGTTGATTTAAATATAGAGTTCAACAATGCTTAGTGGGAGTCAAAGTGATTGTGGTAATTAAGTCTACAATCTGTTCCCTCTAATTCTCCTGTGTATTTCTGCCATTCACCTGCTCTGGACCTTTTATTTCATACTGGCTTTATTTTATCGCTGAATCATCTACATGGGACTCATTACATTACATTTACATTTAAGTCATTTAGCAGACGCTCTTATCCAGAGCGACTTACAAATTGGTGCATTCACCTTATGATATCCAGTGGAACAACCACTTTACAATAGTGCATCTAACTCTTTAAGGGGGGGGGGGGGGTTAGAATGATTACTTTATCCTATCCTAGGTATTCCTTAAAGAGGTGGGGTTTCAGGTGTCTCCGGAAGGTGGTGATTGACTCCGCTGACCTGGCGTCGTGAGGGAGTTTGTTCCACCATTGGGGTGCCAGAGCAGCGAACAGTTTTGACTGGGCTGAGCGGGAACTGTACTTCCTCAGAGGTAGGGAGGCGAGCAGGCCAGAGGTGGATGAACGCAGTGCCCTTGTTTGGGTGTAGGGCCTGATCAGAGCCTGAAGGTACGGAGGTGCCGTTCCCCTCACAGCTCCGTAGGCAAGCACCATGGTCTTGTAGCGGATGCGAGCTTCAACTGGAAGCCAGTGGAGAGAGCGGAGGAGCGGGGTGACGTGAGAGAACTTGGGAAAGTTGAACACCAGACGGGCTGCGGCGTTCTGGATGAGTTGTAGGGGTTTAATGGCACAGGCAGGGAGCCCAGCCAACAGCGAGTTGCAGTAATCCAGACGGGAGATGACAAGTGCCTGGATTAGGACCTGCGCCGCTTCCTGCGTGAGGCAGGGTCGTACTCTGCGAATGTTGTAGAGCATGAACCTACAGGAACGGGTCACCGCCTTGATGTTAGTTGAGAACGACAGGGTGTTGTCCAGGATCACGCCAAGGTTCTTAGCACTCTGGGAGGAGGACACAATGGAGTTGTCAACCGTGATGGCGAGATCATGGAACGGGCAGTCCTTCCCCGGGAGGAAGAGCAGCTCCGTCTTGCCGAGGTTCAGCTTGAGGTGATGATCCGTCATCCACACTGATATGTCTGCCAGACATGCAGCGATGCGATTCACCACCTGGTTATCAGAGGGGGGAAAGGAGAAGATTAATTGTGTGTCGTCTGCATAGCAATGATAGGAGAGACCATGTGAGGATATGACAGAGCCAAGTGACTTGGTGTATAGCGAGAATAGGAGAGGGCCTAGAACAGAGCCCTGGGGGACACCAGTGGTGAGAGCACGTGGTGCGGAGACAGATTCTCGCCACGCCACCTGGTAGGAGCGACCTGTCAGGTAGGACGCAATCCAAGCGTGGGCCGCGCCGGAGATGCCCAGCTCGGAGAGGGTGGAGAGGAGGATCTGATGGTTCACAGTATCAAAGGCAGCCGATAGGTCTAGAAGGATGAGAGCAGAGGAGAGAGAGTTAGCTTTAGCAGTGCGGAGCGCCTCCGTGACACAGAGAAGAGCAGTCTCAGTTGAATGACTAGTCTTGAAACCTGACTGATTTGGATCAAGAAGGTCATTCTGAGAGAGATAGCAGGAGAGCTGGCCAAGGACGGCACGTTCAAGAGTTTTGGAGAGAAAAGAAAGAAGGGATACTGGTCTGTAGTTGTTGACATCGGAGGGATCAAGTGTAGGTTTTTTCAGAAGGGGTGCAACTCTCGCTCTCTTGAAGACGGAAGGGACGTAGCCAGCGGTCAAGGATGAGTTGATGAGCAAGATGAGGTAAGGGAGAAGGTCTCCGGAAATGGTCTGGAGAAGAGAGGAGGGGATAGGGTCAAGCGGGCAGGTTGTTGGGCGGCCGGCCGTCACAAGACGCGAGATTTCATCTGGAGAGAGAGGGGAGAAAGAGGTCAAAGCACAGGGTAGGGCAGTGTGAGCAGAACCAGCGGTGTCGTTTGACTTAGCAAACGAGGATCGGATGTCATCGACCTTCTTTTCAAAATGGTTGACGAAGTCATCAGCAGAGAGGGAGGAGGGGGGAGGAGGGGGAGGAGGATTCAGGAGGGAGGAGAAGGTGGCAAAGAGCTTCCTAGGGTTAGAGGCAGATGCTTGGAATTTAGAGTGGTAGAAATTGGCTTTAGCAGCAGAGACAGAAGAGGAGAATGTAGAGAGGAGGGAGTGAAAGGATGCCAGGTCCGCAGGGAGGCGAGTTTTCCTCCATTTCCGCTCGGCTGCCCGGAGCCCTGTTCTGTGAGCTCGCAATGAGTCGTCGAGCCACGGAGCAGGAGGGGAGGACCGAGCCGGCCTGGAGGCTAGGGGACATAGAGAGTCAAAGGATGCAGAAAGGGAGGAGAGGAGGGTTGAGGAGGCAGAATCAGGAGATAGGTTGGAGAAGGTTTGAGCAGAGGGAAGAGATGATAGGATGGAAGAGGAGAGAGTAGCGGGGGAGAGAGAGCGAAGGTTGGGACGGCGCGATACCATCCGAGTAGGGGCAGTGTGGGAAGTGTTGGATGAGAGCGAGAGGGAAAAGGATACAAGGTAGTGATCGGAGACTTGGAGGGGAGTTGCAATGAGATTAGTGGAAGAACAGCATCTAGTAAAGATGAGGTCAAGCGTATTGCCTGCCTTGTGAGTAGGGGGGGAAGGTGAGAGGGTGAGGTCAAAAGAGGAGAGGAGTGGAAAGAAGGAGGCAGAGAGGAATGAGTCAAAGGTAGACATGGGGAGGTTAAAGTCACCCAGAACTGTGAGAGGTGAGCCATCCTCAGGAAAGGAACTTATCAGGGCGTCAAGCTCATTGATGAACTCTCCAAGGGAACCTGGAGGGCGATAAATGATAAGGATGTTAAGCTTGAAAGGGCTGGTAACTGTGACAGCATGGAATTCAAAGGAGGCGATAGACAGATGGGTCAGGGGAGAAAGAGAGAATGTCCACTTGGGAGAGATGAGGATCCCAGTGCCACCACCCCGCTGACCAGAAGCTCTCGGGGTGTGCGAGAACACGTGGGCAGACGAGGAGAGAGCAGTAGGAGTAGCAGTGTTATCAGTGATAATCCATGTTTCCGTCAGTGCCAAGAAGTCGAGGGACTGGAGGGAAGCATAGGCTGAGATGAACTCTGCCTTGTTGGCCGCAGATCGGCAGTTACAGAGGCTGCCTGAGACCTGGAACTCCACGTGGGTCGTGCGCGCTGGGACCACCAGGTTAGAGTAGCAGCGGCCACGCGGTGTGAAGCGTTTGTATACTCCTAATCCTTTCTTTTTGAGATGGTGTGTGTTGACTCGTTTCTACCTGTAGCTCTTAGTTCTCTCTTCCATGGAGGCTAGCTGGTGCTGAAAAGGCGTCCGTGTCGGCACTAAGCTGAGCTCCCCATGGATCCTGCTAAGTGCTTCGTATCAGTCTTCCAGGCATTCAACGCTAAATCCTGCTGATAGGCTCAATAAATCCTCACTCACTCACTTCACGACACCGTCAATAATTTGACAAAGGCTTCTGAAGTGGTAGTACATGTACAGTTATATCTTGATTCGATAAGTATTCAACCCTCTGAGTCAATACATGTTAGAATCACCTTTAGCAGTGATTACAGCTGTGAATGTTTCTGGGTAAGTCTCTAAGAGCTTTTTACACCTACCTGGATTGTGCAACATTTGCCAATTATTCTTCTAAAAATTCTTCAAGCTCTGTCAAATTGGCTGTTGATCATTGCAAGACAACCATTTCCAGATCTTGCCATAGATTTTCAAGCAGATTTAAGTCAAAACTGTAACTCAGCCACTCAGGAACATTCACTGTCTTCTTGGTAAGCAACTCCAGTGTAGATTTGGCCTTGTGTTTTAGGTTAATGTCCTGCTGAAAGGTGAATTAATCTTAAAAATATCTTAAACAATTCCATATAGCTTAGTAGAACCCCCCTTAGACAGGGCTTAGACTCTTATGGGAAACGCACATTTTTACTCCTGAAGTTATTTAGGCTTGCCATAACAAAGGGGTTAAATACTTATTGACTCAAGACATTTCAGCGTTTCATTTTTAAATCATTTGTAAAAAAAAAAAATAATAATAAAATATATATCAAAAACATAATTCTACTTTGACATTATGGGCTAGTAGTGGTGCTGGAAGTGCTGCAGCACCCCCAGATAAATATATATTTTCCCCTGAACAGACATAAATAAAAGCGTTCCAAATACAACACCAGAGAGCATCATTTAGCCACAGAGGATCATTAGCTTCTAAAACAACAAATTGCTGTGGATTAAAGATTTATCACAAGCACTTGCAGTTGGGAAGGCTTGAGCCGCACATGCACCAAATATAGAACAGCTTGTTGTGTTGTGGCCAGAGGCATCATGCCCATAGGGGGCACAAGGTCACGTGCCCCCTGAGTCCTGTTTTTTTAAAATATATATTAATTCATTACTAAACTTCATTTTTAAGCCCACGTTTTATCATAATTATTTCTAAAAGCCACAGGAGGCTGCTGAGCAGAGGACAGCTCATAATAATGGCTGGAATGGAGTGAATGGAATGGTATTAAACAAATGGTTTCCATGAGTTCATAAGTTTGAGACCATTCCAGCCCCCCCAAACCCCCCCCCCCCCAGATACTATATACGCTAGATACTCTAGTTCGTGCAGCAGTATCGTCAGTGGAGGAGGAGAGAGTGTAGAGCAGGGCTCTCCAATCCTGTTCCTGGAGAGCTTCCGTCCTGTAGCTTTTCACTCCAACCTGAATTTGATCAAGCTATGTAGCCTATTGATTCCTTCTTGATGAAAGGTTTTGTTGTTTCTCTGTAATAATAGCCTCCTAGCAATTTTATGAAGTTGGCTTTAGCTAGCCAGCTAGATCTGTTCCCGATCTCCCAGCCTCTTAAATAACTAGCTACCAAACCATTTCAGGCTATCAATCAAGTCAGAGTTGCTTGTCTAACTATCTTAGCTGGCATTCCTTCTGGCAAGGTTGCTAGACTTTAGAAAAGCAAGCAATTACTAAATAAGACTCACATTACTTTCAATCTTTTACCCAGATTTGAGCAAAAATGCATAGAAGCATATTTAGGGTTATGATACTCTAAACCAGTGTTGCAGTTGTACTAAACTACTAAGGCAAAGAAGTTCTCAAATAATCAATGTTCATCAATTAAAATGACAATTGAACAGGTTAAAAGGTATGCTAAGATAACCTACGCAGGGAAATATACATATTTGTTTTACATAGAATTGGGCATAATGATTATGGTTCTAGATTAGAGGAAAAAGCTATTACAGTTGTTTGAAAAATGCTAAATCATCCATCTTCTGGAGGGGGGGGGGGGGGGGGGGGGGGTGGATTAGCCCCCCTGCGGACCACCCCCATCCATCCACACATACTTTGTGCCCCCTCTAAAATAATGGGTGCATGATGCCCCTTGTTGTGGCCATAGACATATAATCCATAGAAGGGTTTTGGAACCTCTAACCCTGGCAATGTGACTGTTAAACTCATGGGTTCACTAGCAATGGCTGCCAGTCCTGACTTGAATGGGAACTGCAATCTATGGATTATGTTTCTTTGGTTGGTTGTGGCTGTCAGTTTGCCTTTCGCAAATTTCTAAATACAATCGTGAGAAAAACGTACCATTTGGAAAGCCTACTGCTGAAAAGAGAAGACTAATCTGTCTGAAGAAGCTAACAAATATATCCCCTCCACCCTGGTATATAAGCGTTCTCCCCTCTCTATGTCTCCAATGTCTTTAGCACATTCTTATCACTCAGAGCCAGCCGTGTCTTTCATTGTGGGATGGAGGGCATTGTGAATGGCTCCTCAGGAACCTGGCTAGGTGCCCAACAATAAACGGCAACGAAGACCTTATTTAAATGAGCAGACAAACATCATTAAATTCCAAATAACAGCATGTTGATATACACAACACTAGACTTTCCAGACTTTAGGCGTGAGAGTTTTGAAGGATAAGAGTCCTGCATAGTTATGTGCACAATGTAAGCTTCAAATCTAAGGGCAGAGGCTAATAAAGAGAAAATCTTGCCTAGAACACTTAGCTGCAACTTAACATCATCTCAGACCAGAGGACGACATCCTCTAGCTGCAAAACAGCCGTCACAACGCATGAAAGACTGTATTGCTCACAACAGCAGCACTAAATCTATCATACGTTTTTTTGTGATAATCATCAATCTCTCTTAGCTGTGCCCTGGCTACATTATGCATCATGGATGAACAGCACCCATCTCTCCTGTATTAAGCTCTTGGTTGAGATGAGTTTCATTGCCTAAAAGAAGGTCTTAAATACATACACCTCTGTCAATGGTGTGCGTACTGGTAGCGGAGCCAGGTGCAGGAGAGCAGAGAGTTGTGAACAGGCACACATTTTATTGAGGCAGGAGAAACCAACAGACGGACGCCACTGCGTCAAAACCTCCAGCCAATTGGCAAAAGTGCAAAACGCGCAAACAGTCACAATAATTATGTTCAAACAAATAAACATACCTCGTAACAAAACACGAAATATTCGAACACCAGTCTGGCGAGTCAAACATGACACGTAACACAAACATTATCACACAACAACATGAGGGGGAACAGAGGAATAAATACATGCAGTGTGATTGGGAAATGCAAACCAGGTGTGCAAAACAAGACAAACAAATGGATCAATGAAAAATGGAGCGGCGATGACTAGAAAGCCGGTGACGTCGACCGCCCGAACAAGGAGAGGAGCCGACTTCGGCGGAAGTCGTGACAACCACACAGTGGATACTGATCCTTGAGGATACTGGATGTCAAAGACAGGAACATAAGGTGACGGATAAGAGCATATACCTATTAAAGGCCCTGATTAAGCAACACACGTGAATCCCTCTTTTCCATAACAGAGCTGAATATGTAGGTCAGAGGCCCTGACCTCTGTCAACATACTGATCATCACAAAGCCTCATAACCCACACAGGTCATTCAGCTAGGTCTATATTGCAGAGAGCTAAGGTCAAACCACGTGCTTTGTTCCTCTGTGTTGAAAATCTTAAACACGTCGGTATTCCATGAGCTTCTACATCTACAGGTTAAACCACTTCAGATGAATGGACATCCTCTGCCCTCTCAATCACACACAACACAATATGTCTGGCCAATGTGCTTGTGGTGGGAAGCTTTTCTGAGCATGGTACAGTATTAATGACCACGTTGAAATGACACAACATCTAATTCCCCTTGCGTTATGATGGTTAAGTGACACCTGTGATGCTCTCATGGCCAAATCCAGCTCCTCTGCCCTAATTGGGTTTTTTGCTGACAGCGCCTAGCTGAGCCATCTGGCTGAGTGGTTGTGAAGAGCACAGCTGGGCCGCTATCAAACGGATGCAGTAAAATGATTTATATACTTGAGCTGTATAAGTGGGGGCAAGAGACATGATAGACAGAACATTACAACTAACATTATGCCATTTAGCAGATGCTTTTATCCAAAGCCACTTACAGTCACGTGTATACATTTTACGTACAGCATGGATGGCCCGGAACCGAACCCACGACTTGGCGTTGCCAGCACCATGCTCTACCGACTGACTTCATTTAAACAAAAGTGACTTTAGAAACGTATGACACCAGAGGGGATAATCCCTAAAACTCTTGATTGAGTCTACCAAGGTACTTCACAAAAGGATGACATTCCTGCAGTATGGCAAAGATATAAATCACATTTCTTGTTATTCAATCTAAATCTGTAAACCGCATTCAGAGGATAAGTTCAAGTAACCACAGTACCTTCTTCACACGGAGGAAAGTCTTTTTTCCAGTTATCTGTCCCTACTTTAGAACCATGCAGAAAAAGGCTACATGAGTGTACAACAATAAATCTACAATCTTTGTGGTCATAATGTCCCAACCAAGCCAACGGGCTACTGCTGATAACACAGTGTGTGGCATCAGCAACCCATTGACACATGCAAGTGGCTGACATCACTACAACATGGTTCATTATTTTGCCACATTAGACAGTCAAACAGTATCAGGTGATGTGCCTCGGAACCCAAGCAAAGATCAGTTCATTATGTGTGGACAATGCACTGGAACCTTAATGCACTTCAGTGTATTAGCAATTTAGTTCAGTGCTTCCAGTCCAGACCTCAACCAGATCATGCTGACTGTGTGTGTGTGTGTGTGTGTGTGTGTGTGTGTGTGTGTGTGTGTGTGTGTTTGTGTGTGTGTACACAGTAGGCAGCAGGCAGGCAGTCATACAAGGCGCTGCAGGTGAAAGCTCATTAAGTAAGGCTGAACTCATTGACTGCTGAGCAGAGTCAGACATGAATCATCACAGATTCCCTATCACATGACCAGGGTCAATAAACACTAAGTGGGTCACTCTTAGGTCATGCTGTGACCCAGTGGAGATTGTAGAGTGCTGGAAAAATCAGTACCCTACAGCTAAATGACAGATCCTGGAGTCGTTTTTACTTTAGCCTGTGCATTGCATTGTTACACAACTAAACCCTCAAGTGATTATTTGTTAAGCTTATCATTTATATAGGCCTAGATCAAAGTCTTTAAAGTATGAATACAATAACCTGATAACATTGCCCTCAAACCCAATGGTGCAACACCAGATGGAGAGAAAGTGACAAGAGTAGAAAGTAGTATCAAATCAAATCAAGTTTATTTTATATAGCCCTTCGTACATCAGCTAATATCTCGAAGCGCTGTACAGAAACCCAGCCTAAAACCCCAAACAGCAAGCAATGCAGGTGTAGAAGCACAGTGGCTAGGAAAAACTCCCTAGAAAGGCCAAAACCTAGGAAGAAACCTAGAGAGGAACCAGGCTATGAGGGGTGGCCAGTCCTCTTCTGGCTGTGCCGGGTGGAGATTATAACAGAACTATGCCAAGATGTTCAAAATGTTCATAAGTGACAAGCATGGTCAAATAATAATCAGGAATAAATGTCAGTTGGCTTTTCATAGCCGATCATTAAGAGTTGAAAACAGCAGGTCTGGGACAGGTGGCGGTTCCATAACCGCAGGCAGAACAGTTGAAACTGGAACAGCAGCAAGGCCAGGTGGACTGGGGACAGCAAGGAGTCATCATGCCCGGTAGTCCTGACGTATGGTCCTAGGGCTCAGGTCCTCCGGGAGAGAGAAAGAAAGAGAGAAGGAGAGAATTAGAGAGAGACAAGATTTTCAAAATGTTCATAAATGACAAGCATGGTCAAATAATAATCAGGAATAAATGTCAGTTGGCTTTTCATAGCCGATCATTAAGAGTTGAAAACAGCAGGTCTGGGACAGGTAGTAGGACAGAACTAACCCTTGACTACAAAACACAGTTGTCCCATGTTTCCAATTGATATTTTCCAAGAGGAAGCAAAGGCAAGGAAGGTGGCAAAGAAAAACTCTTTATGTAGGAAAAAACCTTGAGAAGAAGCAGCCATTTGCAGGGGAATCTCTCTTCTAGTTGACCAGATAGAGCTTTGATTAGAATGTGTTTTTACAGTGAAACTATATTCCCTGCCAATTATTACATTTTATACAAGGCATTATATAGCTATGAATAAATACATAAATATTACCCTTACTAACAGATACATGGCCATGAGTTCTCATGTGGAATATAAAATATGATAACCATGTTTGTGTACTCAAGCCTAGTCCATCGATCTTGGTAGCCTCTAAAGCAGGACTATACACTGAGTGTACAAAATATTAAGAAACTGTGAAAAACCCAGCAACATTGCAGTTCTTGACACAAACCGTGCCTGGAACCTACTACCATACCCTCGTTCAAAGGCACTTCAATCTTTTGTCTTGCCCATTCACCCTCTGAATGGCACACATACACAATCCATGTCTCAACTGTCTCAAAGCTTAAAAATCCTTCTTTAACCTGTATCCTCCCCTTAATCTAGACTGATTGAAGTGAATTTAATCAGTGACATAAATAAGGGATCATAGCTTGCATCTGCATTCACCTGGTCAGTCTATGTAATGGAAAGAGCAGATGTTCTTAATGTTTTGTACACTCAGTGTATATAGACATACAGTGGGGCAAAAAAGTATTTAGTCAGCCACTAATTGTGCAAGTTCTCCCACTTAAAAAGATGAGAGAGGCCTGTAATTTTCATCATAGGTACACTTCAACTATGACAGACAAAATGAGGGAAAAAAATCCAGAAAATCACATTGTAGGATTTTTTATGAATTTATTTGCAAATTATGGTGGAAAATAAGTATTTGGTCACCTACAAACAAGCAAGATTTCTGGCTCTCACAGACCTGTAACTTCTTCTTTAAGAGGCTCCTCTGTCCTCCACTCGTTACCTGTATTAATGGCACCTGTTTGAACTTGTTATCAGTATAAAAGACACCTGTCCACAACCTCAAACAGTCACACTCCAAACTCCACTATGGCCAAGACCAAAGAGCTGTCAAAGGACACCAGAAACAAAATTGTAGACCTGCACCAGGCTGGGAAGACTGAATCTGCAATAGGTAAGCAGCTTGGTTTGAAGAAATCAACTGTGGGAGCAATTATTAGGAAATGGAAGACATACAAGACCACTGATAATCTCCCTCGATCTGTGGCTCCACGCAAGATCTCACCCCGTGGGGTCAAAATGATCACAAGCAAAAATCCCAGAACCCCACGGGGGGACCTAGTGAATGACCTGCAGAGAGCTGGGACCAAAGTAACAAAGCCTACCATCAGTAACACACTACGCCGCCAGGGACTCAAATCCTGCAGTGCCAGACGTGTCCCCCTGCTTAAGCCAGTACATGTCCAGGCCCGTCTGAAGTTTGCTAGAGAGCATTTGGATGATCCAGAAGAAGATTGGGAGAATGTCATATGGTCAGATGAAACCAAAATATAACTTTTTGGTAAAAACTCAACACGTCGTGTTTGGAGGACAAAGAATGCTGAGTTGCATCCAAAGAACACCATACCTACTGTGAAGCATGGGGGTGGAAACATCATGCTTTGGGTCTGTTTTTCTGCAAAGGGACCAGGGTGACTGATCCGTGTAAAGGAAAGAATGAATGGGGCCATGTATCGTGAGATTTTGAGTGAAAACCTCCTTCCATCAGCAAGGGCATTGAAGACGAAACGTGGCTGGGTCTTTCAGCATGACAATGATCCCAAACACACCGCCCGGGCAACGAAGGAGTGGCTTCGTAAGAAGCATTTCAAGGTCCTGGAGTGGCCTAGCCAGTCTCCAGATCTCAACCCCATAGAAAATCTTTGGAGGGAGTTGAAAGTCCGTGTTGCCCAGCAACAGCCCCAAAACATCACTGCTCTAGAGGAGATCTGCATGGAGGAATGGGCCAAAATACCAGCAACAGTGGGTGAAAACCTTGTGAAGACTGACAGAAAACGTTTGTCATTGCCAACAAAGGGTATATAACAAAGTATTGAGATAAACTTTTGTTATTGACCAAATACTTATTTTCCACCATAATTTGCAAATAAATTAATTAAGAATCCTACAATGTGATTTTCTGGATTTCTTTTCCTCATTTTGTCTGTCATAGTTGAAGTGTACCTATGATGAAAATTACAGGCCTCTCTCATCTTTTTAAGTGGGAGAACTTGCCCAATTGGTGGCTGACTAAAAACTTTTTTGCCCCACTGTATGTATTATTTTGATTCTCGGATGGTACTGTTTGGACCTTACTTCCTAAAGTTGTTTGGGTCAAACTAGCATGCTGCTAATGATCTGACCTCCAATAGCTCTCCACATTAAATGTGCCATAGCAGTTTGGCATTTGCCTTCATATATCCTGCCAAGCTCTTTCCCTGAGGTTATATCTAGCAGGGAAGGAACATGGAGTAAGTCCACCATGACCTGGTAGAACCAGGTATTTCATAACGGAGCATCAAGGGATATAGTGAGTGGATGTTATGTAGAAACAGGTCATGAGGCCTGGAGGAGAAAAACACTCTCTACTGCCCAGCTTTGCCTGCCCTGCTGTGATTCTTGGGAGTCCCTGCAATCAACATTCAAATGTTTTCTAGTGTGGTTACAAAACATGTTGTAGACTGAGCCTCTTCAGGGCTCTGGGGTGGATCATTAGCCCCACTTCAAACTGAAAGCCAGACGTAGGTAGGTGTTGTTTACTGTATCCTAGGGTCATCTCCATGTTTATTTGTTTTTCCAAGAAATACAAATGTAGGCCTATAGGGAAGCATCCATCTAGGGCTAGTCAGAGGGCCTTGTTTTCTTTGTAAATAAATTTGATCATAAATGTGCTGTCTAGGGTCTCCATGGTGACCAACAGCAGTTGTGAGGTAACCATGCTGTTATGAAAGACCCTACTGCTGAGCCTCATTCAGAATCAGGCTTCACCCAATCAAATCTTGTTCAGTCTCTGAGCCTCAACATTCAATTCCACATACATTACATTATCCTATAAGGTCTTGCTCCACTCGATGCTTGTCGAATGGAATAAATCATTCTTCTAGATCAACGTGAGCATTAGTGGCTTTGAAACCTAGATCATTGAAAACTTGATGAGAGATAAAAGGACTGTCTATAATCTTGTAATAGAAGCTCTTTAAAATTTTAAATATACTTTTGTATACTTTTTAGCTAGTAGCTCTGAAAGTAGCGCTCACAAGCCAAAAAATGCTCCCCGAAAATTGCATACTATCTCACATATGTGCAGATAGGTGCACGACGTCATTGCTCTCTCGATCTCTTGCTCTCTCTGCTGTGTCCACTGAGCCGTTGGGTCACCCTGCAACTTCATTGGATAATGCTGGGCAGGCCTCTTGCTAGCTGTCACTCAAATGGCAAGAGGCTGAACCTCATTGACTGGAACTCAAATTGCTAAAGGGCTGGCACACGTGGTCCAAGCTCGCAGTACTCTAAATGGTGGGCACAGCTTCCAGAAAATAGTCACCTTCAAACTAGGGATTTCGTGGCTAATTGAGGTTAAGACAGTAATTCCTCTCATAGAATATGCATGTACGAATGTATGAACAACACATTGATACATCTAGCCCAAAACAGGAGGTTTAAAAAATACTTACTTCGTCGCCAAAGTACCAGTGCGTGTCTTTAATTTAATTAAAAGAGCATACTCAATGAACTATGTATGATATGAGAAGTAATCTGATGGGACAGACAGTCTGGTGGTGAAGTAACCTCCTGACTGTCACGCCCTGACCTTAGTTATCTTTGTATTCTTTATAATTTTGGTTAGGTCAGGGTGTGACGAGGGTGGTATGGGTGTTTTTGTCTTGTCTAGGGTTTTTTGTATATCTATGGGGTTTTGGTATTGTCTAGGTAATGTAGGTCTATGGTGGCCTGGATTGGTTCCCAATCCAGTCGCCCTGTCTCTGATTGGGGATCCTATTTAGGTTGCCATTTACCATTTTGGTTTTGTGGGTTATTGTCTATGTGAAGTTGCATGTCTGCACTCGTTGTTTATAGCGTTCACGTTCGTTTTGTTATTTTGTTAGTTTGTTTAGTGTTCTTCGTGTTCATTCGTCTTATATTAAAAGTATGTATTCATATCCCGCTGCGCCTTGGTCTCCTCTATACGACGAACGTGACACTGACTTTGATCAGAGAGGAAGAGGTAAAGCGAGAGGGATAACTGGGCCCAAAATCTGTCTTCTCGAGTAGGTGGCGTTTTGAGAGTATCGAATTTGGTTAACAAAAAATGTAAAGGCTCCTACGTGTGGCTTATTTGATCAAATAGACATTTCGTAATGCCTAGGTTGTTACGAGTGTATTGATATAAGTAGGACACGTGACATCCCGCCAACTTTTAGAAAAAAAACGTTATATCGGAGTTGTACCTGTTGTTCACGTGCATATCTGCTCTCTCATTTGCTAGAATAGTCCCACCTGATCTTTGCCTGCTCCCGAATGCCTTCCATTTTTGAAGTCATTTATTTTCATTGTTAGAGCGGCCACTTGAGTATCTGGTAAATATAATAGATAATATGTGCCTTGGTTGGCTCTAGTGTTGTGACTCTAGTGTTGTGATGATGCTCCTCATATGAGAACAGCCTCATCATACCCTTGTAGTCACTGACGGAACGTCATACTTCAGATAGAACTGTACCCTGAGATGTGCTGTAGCAGCACGTCTGTCTGCTTTATAAAGTGGTAAACCTAGGTCAGCACATAAAAGGCCCCTGTCATGCTATAGTGCCTATGCTAACAATAAAGCAAGGATGCAAGGTCATGTTGGTGTACCTTACAGACTAACCTTTTAACAGACAGAGAAAACATGGACCATGTTTTAAAGTACAAACAGAAGAAAAAAGAAAGTGTGACAGATCGATCGAAATGCCACCATGCAGATAGTGACATTCTGCTGAAGTGTGTCAACACATTGCCATTCAACCCACTGACCTTGAAAGGTGAACCTAACCACAGTCCTTTAGTTAGTAATCATAGCAATGCCTGTTTCCCATCCATGCAGAGCCAACACATATAGTAACCTTTAGTTTGCTTAGGGAGTAATTCCTTTGGCTGATTTTCATTTCCCTAAAAAAGAACTGATCAAAGTCAGGTCCCGTCCACACGTCTCCCTAAAACACATTCTGATCCACTATGTCCCTAGTGCTGATGGTCAGTCCATGTCTTAAGACTCTAATAGAATACGGGAGTGCTGAAAACATCTGTTTCTGATACGCAGGGCAAAATGTAGTCCCAACACCAAATGCAATGAATCGCACTGGGCCTGCAGGAAAATGTATCTCCTACCTAGAAGACTGCAGATTTGGCAGTTCCCACTCATGTTTGATTCATGACATGGACCGTCCTTGCATACCAAGCGCCTGCTGTGTGAGCTTTAGTCTGTTTACCTTTGACATGTAGACATATGCAGGCAGGTTTAAACGTGAGGAGATAGAAACATTGATGAAAATCCCTCCGGTCTTTAAAAAGAATGTGGAAGTACTTCTGATCTTCAGGGAGTAAGGTGGATAAGGGCAAATGTTTGATCAAACTTTCCTTTGTCATCTGTTTTGGAGTATAACTGTAGAGGTGACGCATCTGAAATCTGACAACTCAATACTTTACATTACCATACCTCAGGACATATAGCACCTGTATGTCACAATGTATACACACTTAGAAAAAAGGGTTCCAAAAGGCTTCTGTGGCTGTCCCCATAGGAGAACTCTTTTTGGTTCCACTTACAACTATTTTGGGTTCCATGTATTACCTTCTGTGGAAAGGGTTCTATCTGGAACCAAAAGGGGTTCTTCAAAGGGTTGTCCTATGGATACAGCCAAAGAAGCCTTTTTGGTTCTAGATAGCACCTTTTTCTTACCTGGCTGTTGGTCGTTCAAGACCCAAGGATCACGGTTACAGTGTTTCCATTCTGTTCAACTGCCTAGCCTGCTCTTGATACATTTCCTCTCCCCGTGTTTTCTAAGCAGTGCAGCTGTTGAAACTTAGAGCCTATAGGGAATCAGACAAGTGGTGCTGTTATTTCTTTCATCAGCATGCTGTCACCTCCCAGACATTGAAAAATATATGGTAAAAGGCAAGACAGCTTTCTAACTTTATAGATATAGAGGCCTGCTATCTGTGGGGGGTGGGGTACACCTACATCAAGTTGTCAGAGTAATCCCCCCTGGTCCCATTTGGTCTGCGCAGGCAATCATGGTTCTCATCACTCAGTGGAACAACCCATTACACAGGAAGCAGGGGATGCCATCACTCTTGGAGAGAAACCAGCTTTTCGAAACACACAAACTATACAGGTTTCATAGGATATTAGAGCATTGGATGTACATAATGTATCACAGTGATATGCCTAACCCTCCTCCCCGGTGCGATGATCTATGGTCCAAGTCAAGGGTTAGCATTCATCAAAGAACATATTAGAGATAGGACTAGTATGTTTGTCAGCCTTTGCTTGCCTAGCCTCTTCAAAACATATTCATATGTCAACTAATGAGTGTATTGACGTGTTGGCAGTGAGGATTGAGTCGTCTGTGTTCTTATAAACTGGATAGAAGCGTAAAATGTTGCATGTTTATGATACATCCTTGGACGAGGACGACCGAAACACAGGGACAGAATGTTAGCCCTTGAATAGCAAAGTTTCACCATCTTTGAAATGTTGATCAGCATTCCTTTATCAACAAGGAGAAACTTTCAGAGATACAGAAATGCATTGTGTAATATATTTTCAATGGCATTGTCAAAATCTTCACATCTATAGCAAGAAATTGTAAAAGAAAATAAAGATGAAATGTTGATCCCTGTGGCAAACAGATAAACAGATGCTGCTGCTGTTGTTCAGGTACCATGGCAACACAGTCCTCAGGATCTGGGCTTGACAATGAAATCACCCAGCAGGCACTCATTACCGATTAACACATCTCAGCACTTGATATATATATATATATATATATACACACACACACACACACACACACACACACACACACACACACACACACACACACACACACACACACACACACACACACACACACACACACACACACACACACACAGCCCCTAAGTACCCACATGTGAGCCAGCGTGGTGAGGGCCTGAGGTTCCACAGAGTGAGAGGGATAAAGGAAGGTCATTCATGTCTCAGAGCTCCTGGTAGTGCCCTATCAGACACAGACACAAACAGACAACAACATACCATTGACATTTATGAGGTTGCTCATGCCAAATGTTATGTTAACAACAGAACTGACCCTCACGAGGAGTCAAATCAAAGAGAAGTCACTGTCAGCAAATCTCTAATCAAAAGGGGTTATATTCAGTACAGTACATCATCAACCCAAACTGACATAGTAACCTGGGGCCCATGGCATTTCCTATTGAGCTGGTGTGATGTATTTAACCCTCACTGGAATGTTAAAGGGGCAATCTGCAGTTACTGCCTCCATTTTTGGACTAATAAATTAATAATATGTACCCATTGATTATTGAAAAATTAACTTGTGAATGCCTCATTCGCTTAGTTCAACTGTCGTACCCCATCAGAACCAAAAAATAAGTTTGTTTTACTCCAATGTTTGTAAACAAAGTAAATGTAAACAAACACTATAGCAGGGATCATCGACTAGTTTCAGCCGCGGGATGAATTTGTCTTGAGCGGAATGTCAGGGGGCTCGAACTATCCCTGACTTTACTGATAGCTACTTTATTGAGGAAAAATATACTTAATATGACTGTGATATGTGGTTGTCCCACCTAGCTATCTTAAAATGAATGTACTAACTGTAAGTCACTCTGAATAATAGCGACTGCTAAATGACTAAAATATACATTTGTATACGATCACATACAGTATATATATATCTCTATTATGCGTGGGAATACTTTGCAACAGATTTCCAAAATTAAAATCACCTGTAGCTGAATTGCTGGTGTTTTCCCCGTCTTTTATGTAAAAAATAATGTTCAAGTATAATTTTGATATCATGGAAGGTCAGTCCTTGCATCCATAGCTATATCTGTGAATTTTAATGTTTACATTTCTCCAGCCCCATCCCTGAGCTTTTTACCGAAACAGTGGCAGGAGAATGGTTTGTTATTGTTTCAAATGCTGATTGGCACTGTAAAGACCTGTATGTTGTCTGTGAGAACTGTCTCTGAGCTACTGTACTGTCTTACTACTATCGTGATTGGGGAAGGTTTGTATGAGGACTAGGAGGGCAGAGGCAAATGGGTTTGGAAGATCGCACACATACAGTTTTACCACTGTATGTATTTCTGTGGATTGAATAAATGTTTTGAAATGAACAATACAAAGTAATTCAAATGAAAATGGCGATGCTATGACAATCTGCTGGGCGCCATGGACACCACATCAGTTCAGATCATTATCTAAATGAAAGTGAGAGAAGCAGAGGTCACGGCGAGCTTTATCTTACGATGTCGGATCATTTAATGGCTCCTAGTCAGAACAGGCTAATTTAATGGCACAGGCTGAGATCAGTCATAGACGGAGCACTAGATTCTTTCACATTCAGAGGAATAATACTATTCTAAACATTATAATGACCTAATTATAGTGGCTCAGTGGCTATGGGGTCTTAAAGAGAACTAGGCTGCAAGACAACTTTTGATTAAGTGTTAGTGAGGTGACTGTGAATTTGTTCATCTTCCATTTAATCAGAAGTAATGTGCAGCTTTATTTTTATGTAATGATCCCAAAGTTTTTATATATATTAATTCAAATGTTTGAGGGGGAAATTAAACATTTGTCTATTGTGCTGGAGTAACCTCCCTCAACATGTTCCACAGAAAAACTTGGTCACAATTTGTTTAATAAAATACAATGGAAAAACAACAGCTCTGACTTCATGTTCTCAGATTTTTTCTGAATAATTTCTACATTGAAATAGAGTAGCAAAACAACACAGTATGAAACTGCTGCTGGTCAAACCACAGACATTTCAGTGTAAACTTTGGGCTGTTAGAAAAGACTTTTTCAATATCAATATTTGACCCCAGGTTCCACCCGATATGACATTCTGTGAATATTGATATAGTTCAAGGAGTCCCGCTAGACTTGACAGATTTTGCAGATGAATGTTGAATCACCCTTTTGCACTCTGTATTCAATACTGAAGAAAATATAAACGCAACATGCAACAATTTTACTGATTTACAGTTCATGTAAGGAAATCAATCAATTTAAATAAATTAGGCCCTAATCTACGGATTTGACATGACTGGGCATGGGCCAAGCCATGGGTGTGCCTGGGAGGGCATAGGCCCACCCACTTGGGAGCCAGGCCCAGCCAATCAGAATGAGATTTTCCCACAAAAGGGCTTTATTACAGACAGAAGTACTCCTCAGTTTCATCAGCTATCCAAGTGGCTGGTATCAGATGATCCCACAGATGAAGAAGCTGGATGTGGAGGTCCTGGGCTGGCGTGGTTACACGTGGTCTGCGGTTGTGAGGTCAGCTGAATGTACTGACAAATTCTCTAAAATGACGTTGGAGGCAGCTTATGGTAGAGAAATGAACATTACATTTTCTGGCAACAGCACTGGTGGACATTCCTGCAGTCAGCATGCCAATTGCATGCTCCCTCAAAACTTGAGACACCTGTGGTATTGTGTTGTGTGACAAAACTGCACATTTTCAAATCAAATCAAATTTTATGTGTCACCTGCGCCGAATACAACAGGTGTAGACCTTACAGTGAAATGCTTACTTACAAGCCCTTAACCAACAATGCAGTTAAGAAAATACCTTTAAAAAAGTAAGAGACAAAGATAACAAATAATTAAAGAGCAGCAGTATAATAACAATAGCGGGTCTATATACAGGGGGTACCGGTAAAGAGTCAATGTGCAGGGGGACCGGTGTCAAGGAAATTGAGGTCATATGTACACGTAGGTAGAGTTATTAAAGTGACTATGCATAGATAATAACAGATGTTCAGGAGTCTTATGGCTTGGGGGTAGAAGCTGTTAAGAAGCCTCTTGGACCTAGACTTGGCGCTCCGGTACCGCTTGCCGTGCGGTAGCAGAGAGAACAGTCTATGACTAGGGTGGCTGGGAACAGTTGAAGACTGTTCCATATTGGTACTAATGATGCTTTGGACAAAGACATTGGAAAAAGCCTGGGGATACATTAACCCTTAAAAGTCAATCCATACCCTACACATCTGAGTTTGGGCTGTCAGTCATACATGTCTATGTTTTCTTACCCATTCAATATTTAGAGCTTCAGGAACCAGCACTTCCTCTGACAGAATGAGTCGTGTAGCTGTCCTGGTTTTTATTTATTTAACCTTTATTTAACCAGGAAAAGCCCATTGAGACCCAGAGTCTCTTTTTCAAGGGAGACCTGACCAAGAAGGCAGCAACATTCACTACATTACAGAATTAAAATATACAACAATACAACACAATTTACACTCCTCCGTAACAGAGTCTCCCATCAATATTTTTAATTCATTCAGTGGCACTAACATATCTAGATGAAGCATGGATTGTAGACTATTCCATGCTTCTGGTGCACAAGAAGAGAAGGCAGTCTTGCCTAATACTGTGAATGTCTTGGGGACTTTAAGTAGCAACCACCTAGCAGACCGGGTATGGTAACTGCTGGTGGTGAAGGAGACCAGACTACAGAGGTAAAGAGGGAGTTAACCCAAAAGGGCTTTGTAGATGAACACATACAAATGTATCTTTCTGCACATATAAAGTGAGGTCCAACCTACCAATGGTGGGTGAGTGACTTGGCATTTGTAATAAAGCGCAAGGATGCATGATAAACAGAGTCCAGTCCCTGTAAGACGGAGGAGGTTGCATGATAAACAGAGTCCAGTCTCTGTCAGACGGAGGAGGTTGCATGATAAACAGAGTCCAGTCTCTGTAAGACAGAGGAGGTTGCATGATAAACAGAGTCCAGTCTCTATAAGACAGAGGAGTCTGCATGATAAACAGAGTCCAGTCTCTGTAAGACGGAGGAGGTTGCATGATAAACAGAGTCCAGTCTCTATAAGACAGAGGAGTCTGCATGATAAACAGAGTCCAGTCCCTGTAAGACAGAGGAGGTTGCATGATAAACAGAGTCCAGTCTCTGTAAGACAGAGGAGGTTGCATGATAAACAGAGTCCAGTCCCTGTAAGACGGAGGAGGTTGCATGATAAACAGAGTCCAGTCTCTGTAAGACGGAGGAGGCTGCATGATAAACAGAGTCCAGTCCCTGTAAGACGGAGGAGGTTGCATGATAAACAGAGTCCAGTCTCTATAAGACAGAGGAGTCTGCATGATAAACAGAGTCCAGTCCCTGTAAGACAGAGGAGGTTGCATGATAAACAGAGTCCAGTCCCTGTAAGACAGAGGAGGTTGCATGATAAACAGAGTCCAGTCCCTGTAAGACAGAGGAGGTTGCATGATAAACAGAGTCCAGTCTCTGTAAGACAGAGGAGGATGCATGATAAACAGAGTCCAGTCCCTGTAAGACGGAGGAGGTTGCATGATAAACAGAGTCCAGTCTCTGTAAGACAGAGGAGGCTGCATGATAAACAGAGTCCAGTCCCTGTAAGACAGAGGAGGTTGCATGATAAACAGAGTCCAGTCTCTGTAAGACAGAGGAGGTTGCATGATAAACAGAGCCCAGTCTCTGTAAGACAGAGGAGGTTGCATGATAAACAGAGTCCAGTCCCTGTAAGACAGAGGAGGCTGCATGATAAACAGAGTCTCTGTAAGACAGAGGAGGTTACATGATAAACAGAGTCCAGTCTCTGTAAGACAGAGGAGGCTGCATGATAAACAGAGTCCAGTCTCTGTAAGACAGAGGAGGATGCATGATAAACAGAGTCCAGTCCCTGTAAGACAGAGGAGGCAGCATGATAAACAGAGTCCAGTCTCTGTAAGACAGAGGAGGCAGCATGATAAACAGAGTCCAGTCTCTGTAAGACAGAGGAGGCTGCATGATAAACAGAGTCCAGTCTCTGTAAGACGGAGGAGGTTGCATGATAAACAGAGTCCAGTCTCTGTAAGACGGAGGAGGTTGCATGATAAACAGAGTCCAGTCTCTGTAAGACAGAGGAGGCTGCATGATAAACAGAGTCCAGTCTCTGTAAGACAGAGGAGGTTGCATGATAAACAGAGTCCAGTCTCTGTAAGACAGAGGAGGTTGCATGATAAACAGAGTCCAGTCTCTGTAAGACAGAGGAGGCTGCATGATAAACAGAGTCCAGTCTCTGTAAGACAGAGGAGGTTGCATGATAAACAGAGTCCAGTCTCTGTAAGACGGAGGAGGTTGCATGATAAACAGAGTCCAGTCTCTGTAAGACAGAGGAGGCTGCATGCATATACAACAAGTCACCGTAATCAATGACAGAGAGAAAAGTGGCCTGAACAAGTTTCTTTCTAGCCATAAGTGGGAAGCGAGCCTTATTACGAAAATAAAAACCCAATTTACATTTAAGCTTTGTCACAAGATTATCCACATGAACTTTAAAGGACAACTTGTCATCCAACCAAATACCTAGATATTTGTAGGATGACACTTTTGCAATGGATAAGCCACCAGATGTGACAATGCTAACCTTCTCTGGCAGAGTTCTAGCTCTGGTAAAGGCCATGAATTTCGTTTTTTTGTACATTCAAGACCAGTTTGAGACCATCAAGGGAGGCCTGCAGTGACTGAAAAGCAGTCTGGATGTGAAAATGTAAACACTTATGCAAAAATGGTCCTCTTTGACTGTGTTCAGCACTGAAAATAAAAGCCATACACAAAATAACATGAACATAACTCAAGGGACCTGTGGTCATGCAGCAGAACACTAAATCACACAGAAACAGGCTCACATATAGTAAACATACACTGACCTCGGCAGTAATTGGTGGCGCAGGGAGGAATGACTTAACATGTTTCCATTCACATATAATGTGAATATACAATATATATAATGTGAAATACTAAAACGGATCAGCACTAATGTAGTGAAATCTGAAGGGTCAATAAGTATTTTGATAGGATTGTGTGACATTGGAATAACAAGCACACAGGATCTGAGTTCTTTTGAGGACAATATGTTCTGAAAAATAAGAATTCTGCCCTTTATACATTGTGTGAATGTCCCATTTTGCCAAGGGTGCTTTGGGTATAGACATGGGCATCAGAGGATGGGCTACCTTCCTGTCACATCCACTCCAAGACCCAGGAACACAAAGAGGCTCTTTCTACCGCCCAGAGCAGGGTATTTCAGGTTTAATCTTTCAGATGTTCACAGTGCATGGAAGACGGGATAGGTGGGACAGGGAATGGGGAGAAGGGAGGAGGAGGGGCCATCTCCTGTGGTAGAGGAAGGAGCCTTGAGTGTCCCTCTGGGCTCTCTCGTGATGAGTTAGTAGAGGGCTGCTGATACACAAAGGTTCCCCTTACTGACCTGGATACAGCACAGAGGTCATCAGACCTGACTGGTAACACTCCTTCTGACAACACCTGCTGTCCCTGGATCAGATAAGTCAGGAGAAAAGATCAGAGGCTCACCTGGAAGAGAGTAGACTACCATACCGGCTCCCACAAACTTAGGGAAGCCTGATGAAGACAATTTGGAGTTCTGAATGCATTGATATTTCTTGAAAATATAATTACTTGTCTTGACAAAATGCATACATTTTCCTTGATCTGGGTACTTAGACTAGCCTGCAGATATACCATACAAGCTTTCACAGACTCCAAAACAATCTCTACACAATGTTCTCAGATTAGAGAAGTGTGATGAAGACAATTTACAGTTGTCAATGCTTCACTATTTTTGTGAAAATAGAGATTTAACTTGTATAAAAACATGCAATTTCCTCTATCTGAGCACTAGGCTGTAGATATAGGCCTAAGTACTTACAGATCAACTTTGAGGAAGTGAGGGGAAAACAGTTGGATATCAGAGACAAAATAAAACTTAGATATCAATAATGGAAGAAGTAGTACTGAAATACAGGGAACTAATAATCTGAGTTGAAAAATGTACTAAATCAAAGCACTGTGGGAACATCATTAATCAGGTGCAGTAAAATGTTCTTTACACCTAAGCACTCAGTCATTCAGCTCAAAGGTCAGTTGTTTTTCCTCTTTCACCTGGTCTGTTAAGTCAGGCTGCAGGGCATCAACATACTAGCCTCAATACATACTGTACACTGGAAGCGCTTCAGAACTCGACCTACCTCCAACAGCAGGGAGGGAAATCCCCTTTGTTGTAATGAGACCACCACTATCCCTCTCTCCTAGGACATTATGTGACACACTAAAGCAACAGCACTATGTCAACAGAGATGGAACCAAGAAGTGAACGGTTGTGGTTTGTGCGCCCTCATTTACCTCCCCCATTCACAAAGACACTAGTCAGAAGGATGGGTGGATCACAATAGGCAAAATACAAACTAGCCCTGTCATACATTAAGCTGTTGGTGGTAATCAGTACATTTGACCATTCCTTATGTCACTTTTACAGAGCTAATCGATGTAATTCTAATGATTTCGGATATTCAGGCGAATTCAATTCTCTGCTTTTCAACCTACTAACCTTTAGCTTTTTGGGTTCAGCATAACAATATACACTGGGTGTACAAATTTTTTTTTTAAACTGCTGTTTCCATGACAGACTGATCAGGTGAATCCAGGTGAAAGCAATGATCCCTTATTGATGTCAACTGTTAAATCCACTTCAATCAATGTAGATGAAAAGGAAGAGTCAGGGCAAGACAAAATATTGAAGTGCCTTTGAACGGGGTATGGTAGTAGGTGCCAGGAGCACCGGTTCGAGTGTGTCAAGAACTGCAACGCTAACTGGGTTTTTCAGGCAGTTTCCCGTGTGTATCTAGAATGGTCCTCCATCCAAAGGGTATCCAGACAACTTGACACAACTGTGGGAAGCATTGGAGTCAACATGGGCCAGCATCCCTGTGGAACACCTTGTAGAGTCCATGCCCCAATGAATTAAGGCTGTTCTTATGGCAAAATGTTTGATATACTCTGTGTAGATTAATTATCACAGACTCAAAGTAGAAAATAGACTACATTATCAGATGTTTTGCAGTTGACATTATTCTTTAAGAAACTAACCATGAACTCAACATTGAGAACTTCTTCCTTTTGAAAACGTTCTCCTTGCATTTCTCATATGTATTAATAGAGAATAGTTTCACATTTCATGCCAAGAAAACTCAAATACTATGAGTCAGAAAATAATATTCATATGATAGGTAAGATATAGAAATCTTGCAGAGAGCCTATCCAACTGAAAATCTCAAAATATAAACTATTGGAACAAAGAAAAAAACTGATATTGGCACGATGGAGGGAATATTGGAACACAACTAATAGCAGGCTCTCCTGCTCTCCTCATCTCTGGGTGTTGTGAGTGACCTACAGATGTCGGATGTTAATTTGACCCCTTTAATCGCAGGAGGAGAATAATCCCGCAGCAGGAATATTTGAATATCTGGAGAAAAATTTGGAATAGTCGCCAGGGGGCAGCTGGAAGTAGTGTTTGTATACAATGCAGTACCATACCTCCATTGTACCTTCTGTAGGCTAAGTACAGGCTACAGTGCGTCGCTCGTGAATTCTTATGTGGATTATAATAAATTAACATATTTGTTGGAGGTAGATGTATATTTTGTTAAGGAAAATAGTTTTTTTATATCAATTGTTACATTATATGTTGAAGGCAAGCAATAAGCAAAATAAATGATTGGTTTCCTCAGTGCCTGTGGGTCCAGTGGTTACAGCAACTGGCCCATGCCGGAATGTGCTTGAATCTGGCTCACTTCCCTTTGACTTATGGATGAACATATCTTTCTGACACATTAATTCCGTGTGGTTACAGGGTTAAAACAGAAACAACTCAAAAGGTTAACAGTTTAGTCATTCATTCTGAGTGGTTAAGGTTAGGGCTATGGTTTGGGGAAGGTTTAAAACAAAAGAATGAAAAACGCATCAGTTTTCATTAACTCAGCAAAAAAAGAAACATCCTCTCACTGTCAACTGCGTTTATTTTCAGCAAACTTAACATGTGTAAATATGTGTATGAACATAATATTCAACAACTGAGACATAAACTGAACAAGTTCCACAGACATGTGACTAGCAGAAATGGAATTGTGTCCCTGAACAAAGGACGGTCAAAATCAAAAGTGACAGTCAGTATCTGGTGTGGCCATCAGCTGCATTAAGTACTGCAGTGCATCTCCTCCTCATGGACTGCACCAGATTTGCCAGTTCTTGCTATGAGATGTTACCCCACTCTTCCACCAAGGCACCTGCAAGTTCCCAGACATTTCTGGGGGGAATGGCCCTAGCCCTCACCCTCCGATCCAACAGGTCCCAGACGTGCTCAATGGGATTGAGATCCAGGCTCTTCGCTGGCCATGGCAGAACACTGACATTCTTGTCTTGTAGGAAATCACGCACAGGACGAGCAGTATGGCTGGTGGCATTGTCATGCTGGAGAGTCATGACAGGATGACCCTGCAGGAAGGGTACCACATGAGGGAGGAGGATGTCTTCCTTGTAACATACAGCATTGAGATTGCCTGCAATGACAACAAGCTCAGTCCGATGATGCTGTGACACACCGCCACAGACCATGACGGACCCTCCACCTCCAAATCGATCCCGCTCCAGAGTACAGGCCTCGGTGTAACGCTCATTCCTTCGACGATAAACACGAATCCAACCATCACTCCTGGTGAGACAAAACTGCGACTCGTCAGTGAAGAGCACTTTTTTCCAGTCCTGTCTGGTCCAGCGACGGTTGGTTTGTGCCCATAGGCGACGTTGTTGCCGGTGATACCTGGTGAGGACCTGCCTTACAACAGGCCTACAAGCCCTCAGTCCAGCCTCTCTCAGCCTGTTGCGAACAGTGTGAGCACTGATGGAGGGATTATGCGTTCCTGGTGTAACTTGGGCAGTTGTTGTTGCCATCCTGTACCTGTCCCGCAGGTGTGATGTTCGGATGTACCGATCCTGTGCAGGTGTTGTTACACGTGGTCTGCCACTGCGAGGACAATCAGCTGTCTGTCCTGTCTCCCTGTAGCGCTGTCTTAGGCGTCTCACAGTACGGACATAGCAATTCATTGCCCTGGCCACATCTACAGTCCTCATGCCTCCTTGCAGCATGCCTAAGGCACGTTCACGCAGATGAGCCGGGACCCTGGGCATCTTTCTTTCGGTGTTTTTCAGAGTCCGTAGAAAGGCCTCTTTAGTGTCGTAAGTTTTCATAACTGTGACCTTAATTGCCTACCGTCTGTAAGCTATTAGTGTCTTAATGACCGTTTCACAGGTGCATGTTCATTAATTGTTTATGGTTCATTGAACAAGCATTGGAAACAGGCTTTAAACCCTTTACAATGAAGATCTGTGAAGTTATTTGGATTTTTACAAATTATCTTTGAAAGACAGGGTCCTGAAAAAGGGACGTTTCTTTTTTTGCTGAGTTTAGTATTCGTAGTGCTTGCTAGAGTATGGTAGCACAGTGGTCTAAGCAGCACGCTCCAGCTCCGAGCCTCATGAGTTTGCGCCCAGTGCTGGGCGATATAGGCTGTGTTTACACAGGCAGCCCAATTCTATTATGGGTTTTCACACCTTTCATTATGTGACAATGGATAGGCTAACGGGTAGCCTACAGAATGTAGCCTGTTGGCATATAATCAAATAACAAGGGGCCTATTGCGATCATCGATGGCACTAAATTATCATCAGCTGATGTCTCATTATACCATCAATACCATTATTGGTCACCTCATTACCGCTCGTTAAAAGATGATGTCGGTGTTACCCTTAGTCCTTCTTGCAACCAAATTCTTAAGATATGTTTGCCCTCTGGTTGGTATTGTAATTGGAACTGTCCTTTTTGAACAGACTACGGGTGATTTATCTCTTTGACAAGCATTTTGTAACGTATTTAATTGTTTACCACGGCAAATCAAAATGTTTTCAATTATTATAAAACAACGGTTGTTGATGTGTATGGCTGCATTTCATTTTTGTACACTTCAATGTTTCGGTAATAGGACCTAGGCCTAGTGTTTGAGCGAGAGACAGAGAGAAAATCATTTGGATAGCAAGAGAACTGCTCTTTTTCAGGCACTCACAGGGCTCATTTGAATTTCCTGATGCACCAAGTTAACATCCGACATATGTAAGTGATCGTCCCAATTTCTTTAAATGGTCTATTCCAAAAAACACTAAAAACCTGAGAAACATTGTTAGTTTGTCTCTCACGATATGTTTCATTCCACTCTTTTCTGAGTGTTCCCCCTGGAAAGGAGAGGTGGAGGTGTCTGAGTAGCAACCTGCATGCACGATATCTAAAGAAGTCTCTAGGTTTTGATTGCCTGAGGTAGAGTATCTCATGATAAGGCGCAAACCACACTATCTACCAAGAGAGTTTTCATCTGTGTTTTTTGTAGCTGTCTACATACCACAACAGACCGATGATGGCACTAAGACCGCACTCAATGAGCTGTATTCCGCCATAAGCAAACTTAAAAATGCTCATCCAGAGGTGGTGCTCCTAGTGGCCGGACCTTTAATGCAGGGAAACTTAAATCTGTTTAACCAAATTTAAATCAGCATGTTAAATGTGCAACCAGATGGGAAAAAAACTCTAGACCACCTATACTGCACACACAGAGATACATACAAAGCTCTCCCTCGCCCTTCATTTGGCAAATCTGAACATAATTCTATCCTCCTGATTCCTGCTTACAAAAAAAAAATGAAAGCAGGAAGCACCAGTGACTCGGTCAATAAAAAAGTCGTCAGATGAAGCATATGTTAAGCTACAGGAATGTTTTGCTAGCACAGACTGGAATAATGTCCAAGGATTTTTCCGATGGCATTGAGGAGTACGCCACATCATTCACTGGCTTCATCAATAAGTGCTTTGATGACGTCGTCCCCACAGTGACTGTACGTACATACCCCAACCAGAAGCCATGGATTACAGGTAACATCCGCAGTGAGCTAAAGGCTAGTGCTGCCGCTTTCAAGGAGCAGGACTCTAACCCGGAAGCTTATAAGAAATCCGGCTATGCCCTCCGACGAACCATCAAACAGGCGAAGCATCAATACAGGACTAAGATCGAATCGTACTACACCGGCTCCAGCAGGGCTTGCAAACCATTACAGACTACAAAGGGAAGCACAGCTGAGAGCTGCCCAGTAACACGAGCCTCCCAGACGAGCTAAACTACTTCTATGCACGCTTCAAGGCAAATAACTCTGAAACATGCATGAGAGCACCAGCTGCTCCGGACGACTGGGATTATGCTCTCCGCAGCCGATGTGAGTAAAACCTTTAAACAGGTCAACATTTACAAGGCCGCAGGGCCAAACGGAATACCAGGACGTGTACAGTGAGCATGCGCTGACCAACTGGCAAGTGTCTTCACTGACATTTTCAACCTCTCCCTGTCCGAGTCTCTAATACCAACATGTTACAAGCAGACCACCATAGTCCCTGTGCCCAAAAACACTAAGGTAACCTGCCTAAATGACTACCGACCAATAGCAGTCACATCTGTAGCCATGAAGTACTTTGAAAGGCTGGTCATGGCTCACATCAACACCATTATCCCAGAAACCCTAGACCCCACTCCAATTTGCATACTGCCCCAACAGATCCACAGATGATGCAATCTCTATTGCACTCCACACTGCCCTTTCCCACCTGGACAAAAGGACACTGCCCTTTCCCACCTGGACAAGAATGCTATTCAAGAATGCTATTCATTGATTACAACTCAGCGTTCGACACCATAGTGCCCTCAAAGATCATCACTAAGCTAAGGACCCTGGGACTAAACATCTCCCTCTGCAACTGGATCCTGGACTTCCTGACGGGCCGCCCCCCCAGGTGGTAAGGGTAGGTAACAACACATCCGCCACGCTGATCCTCAATACAAGGGCACCTCATGGGTGCATGCTCAGTCCCCTCCTGTGCTCCCTGTTCACTCATGACTGCAGGGCCAGGCACAACTCCAACACCATCATTATGTTTGCCGTTGACACAACAGCCTGATCACCTGATCACCTCAGAGACCTGGCCATGTGGTGCCAGGACAACAACCTCTCCCTCAACGTGATCAAGACAAAGAAGATGATTGTGGACTACAGGAAAAGGAGGACTGAGCACGTCCCCATTCTCATCGACGGGGCAGCAGTGGAGCAGGTTGAGAGCTTCAAGTTCCTTGGTGTCCACATCACCAACAAACTAACATGGTCCAAGCACACCAAGACAGGTGTGAAGAGGGCACGACAAAACCTTTTCCCCCTCAGGAGACTGAAAGGATTTGGCATGGGTCCTCAGATCCTCAAAAGGTTTTACAGCTGCACCATCGAGAGCATCCTGACTGGTTGCATCACTGCCTGGTATGGCAACTGCTCGGCCTCTAACCGCAAGGCACTACAGATGGTAGTGCGTACGGCCCAGCACATCACTGGGGCCAAGCTTCCTGCCATCCAGGACCAGGACCTCTATACCAGGCGGTGTCAGAGGAAGGCCCTAGTCATAGACTCCTGAACATCTAATCAAACGGCTACCCAGACTATTGCATTGCCAACCCCCTCTTTTACGCCGCTGCTACTCTCTGTAATTATCTATGCATAGTCACTTTAATAAATCTACCTACATGTACATATTACCTCAACTAACCGGTGCCCCCGCACATTGACTATGTACCGTTACCACCTGTATACAGTCTCGCTATTGTTATTTTACTGCTGCCCTTTAATTACTTGTTCCTTTTATTTCTTATTCTTATTCGTATTTTTTAAACTGCATTGTTGGTTAGGGGCTTGTAAGTAAGCATTTCACTGTAAGGCTGTTGTATTCGGTGCATGTGGGGTGGCAGGTAGCCTAGTGTTGGACTAGTAACCGAAAGGTTGCAAGATCGAATCCCTGAGCTGACAAGGTAAAAATATGTTGTTCTGCCCCTGAACAAGGCAGTTAACCCACTGTTCCTAGGCCGTCATTGAAAATTAGAATTTGTTCTTAACTGACTTGTGACTAATAAAATTATATTTAATTTGGTAGAGTGGCCAGACAGAAGTCACTCCTCAGTAAAAAGCACATGACAGCCTGCTTGGAGTTTGCCAGAAGGCACCTAAAGACTCTCAGACCATGAGAAACAAGATTATCTAGTCTGATGAAACCAAGATTGAACTCTTTGGCCTGAATGCCAAGCATCACGTCTGGAAAAAACCTGGCACCATCCCTACAGTGAAGCATGGTGGTGGCAGCATCATGCTGTGGGGATGTTTGTCAGCGGCAGGGACTGGGAGACTAGTCAGGATCGAGGGAAAGATGAATGGAGCAAAGTACAGCGAGATCCTTGATGAAAACCTTCTCCAGAGCACTCAGGACCTCAGTCTGGGGCGAAGTTTCACCTTCCAACAGGACAACGACCCTAAGCACACAGCCAAGACAATGCAGGAGTAGCTTCGGGACAAGGATCTGAATGTCCTTGAGTGGCCCAGCCAGAGCCCGGACTTAAACCTGATCAAACATCTCTGGAGAGACTTTAAAATAGCTGTGCAGCAACGCTCCCCATCCAACCTGACAGAGCTTGAGAGGATCTGCAAAGAAGAACGAGAGAAACTCTCCAAATACAGCTGTAATTGCTGCCAAAGGTGCTTTAACAAAGTACTCTGTAAATACTTATGTAAATGTAATATTTACGTTTTTAATTCTTAATACATTTGCAACCATTTATAAAAACCTGTTTTTGCTTTGTCATTATGGCGTATTGTGTGTAGATTGATGAGGGGAAAAAACAATTGAATCCATGTTTTAATAATGCTGTAACGTAACAAAATGTGGAAAAAGTGAAAATGTAACAAAATGTGGAAAAAGTGAAGGTGTGAAAAAAGTGAAGGTATTTTTTACCAATTGATACTTGAAGTCACAGGATCGATACTAAATAGGAAAAAAATTATATTGCGGTAGTCTACTGTATAGATTTTTCCCCCATCCCTAATTTAAAGCCTGGTCACCTCTGCCAACACAAGTGAAACAGGACCAAGTACACAAACACAATGGAACAATAAGAGCCGACAGAGCGTGCGACTGATGTGGTGTATTCACATCAACATACATACATCCTGTTAGCACTCAAAATAACATCCTATAAAAAAGGCCTATAATCCTATCAGCTAAACATTACTTCACCACCTGTGTATATTGGTATTTTGGCTTACTAGATCAGGTATAGCCTACCTAACATAAGAAACAACCTAATTCAAATCCTTTGCACTATTGCACTCCATCTTAAGCAAGGGAACAGCTGCTTGCTACTGGCAACTGATCCTCTAGCCTACCACATTCATTCCATTTCCCTGACATACATGTGCACCCCATGTTTCTCAATGCCAATGTTCTGTACATGTGAGCATCGTGAGCTACACACACACACGCAGGTAGCCTAGTGGTTAGAGTGTTGGGCTAGTAACCGAAAGGTTGCTAGAACTGACAAGGTAAAAATCTGTCGTTCTGCCCCTGAACAAGGCCGTTAACCCACTGTTCCTAGACCGTTATTGTAAATAAGAATTTGTTCTTAACTTCTTATGGCTGGGGGCAGTATTGAGTAGCTTGGATGAATAAGGTGCCCCGAGTAAACTGCCTGCTACTCAGGCCCAGAAGCTAAGATATGCATATTATTAGTAGATTTGGATAGAAAACACTCTGAAGTTTCTAAAACTGTTTGAATGATGTCTGTGAGTATAACAGAACTCATATGACAGGCAAAAACCTGAGAAAAAATCCAACCAGGAGGTGGGAAATCTGAGGTTTGTAGGTTTGCCTATCCAATATACACTGTCTATGGTGTCATGTTGCACTTCCTAAGGCTTCCACTAGATGTCAACAGTCTTTAGAACCTTGTTTGATGCTTCTACTGTGAAGGAAGGGGTAATGAGAGCTGATTGAGTCAGGGGTCTGGCAGAGTGCCACGAGCTCACTCAGGCGCGCCCCCATAAGAGGTAGCTGCGTTCCATTGCATTTCTACAGACAAAGGAATTCTCCGGTTGAAACATTATTGAAGATTTATGTTAAAAACATCCTAAAGATTGATTCTAAACATCGTTTGACATGTTTCTACGAACTGTAATGGAATTTTTTGACTTTTCGTTTGGCCTGTGCATCATCAATTTGGATTTTGGAAATAAACGCGCAAACAAAAAGGAAGTATTTGGCCATAAATTATGGATGTTATCGAACAAAACAAACATTTATTGTGGAACTGGGATTCCTGGGAGTGCATTCTGATGAAGATTATCAAAGGTAAGTGAATATTTATAATGCTATTTCTGACTTCTGTTGACTCCACAACATGGCGGGTACCTGTATGGCTTGTTTGTGTCTGAGTGTCGTACTCAGATTATTGCATGGTGTGCTTTTTCCATAAAGTTTTTAAAAAATCTGACACAGCGGTTGCATTAAGGAGAAGTTTATCCAAAGTTCCATGTAAAACACTTGTATCTTTTATCAATGTTTATTATGAGTATTTCTGTAAATTGATGTGGCTCTCTGCAAAATCACCGGATGTTTTGGAGGCAAAACATTACTGAACATAACGCGCCAATGTAAACTAAGATTTTTGGATATAAATATGAACTTTTTCGAACAAAACATACAGGTTAGTGATTAATTTTATCTCACCGGGCCTCCCGGGTGACGCAGTGGTCTAGAGCACTGCATCGCACCAGAGTCTCTGGGTTCGTGCCCAGGCTCTGTCGCAGCCGGCCGCGACCGGGAGGTCTGTGGGGCGACGCACAATTGGCATAGTGTCGTCCAGGTTAGGGAGGGTTTGGCCGGTAGGGATATCCTTGTCTCATCGCGCTCCAGCAACTCCTGTAGCACGCCGGGCGCAGTGCGCGCTAACCAAGGGGGCCAGGTACACGGTGTTTCCTCCGACACATTGGTGCGGCTGGCTTCCGGGTTGGAGGCTCGCTGTGTTAAGAAGCAGTGCGGCTTGGTTGGTTGTGCTTCGGAAGACGCATGGCTTTCGACCTTCGTCTCTCCCGAGCCCGTACGGGAGTTGTAGCGATGAGACAAGATAGTAATTACTAGCGATTGGATACCACGAAAATTGGGGAGCAAAATGGGGAAAAGTAAATAAATAAATAAAATTATCTCTATTTCTGCTTTTTGTGACTCCTCTCTTTGGCTGGAAAAATGGCTGTGTTTTTCAGTGACTAGGTACTGACCTAACATAATCAGATGGTGTGCTTTCATCGGAAAGCCTTTTTGAAATCGGACACCGTGGGGGGATTAACAACAAGTTTATCTTTAACATGGTGTATAATACTTGTATGTTTGAGGAATCTTAATTATGAGATTTCTGTTGTTTGAATTTGGCGCCCTGCACTTTCACTGGCTGTTGTCAAGTTGATCCCATTAATGGGATCTCAGCCGTAAGAAGTTTTAATTAACTGACTTGCCTAGTTAAATAAAGGTTAAATAAAAAAATACAAATAAAATAAATAAATCAAAATGATTTCTTGCTGAATGTTTGAGAGCCCACCCCCCTTCAACAGTGTGCTCTTAGAAGAGCCTGTTCCTAACATCAGCCTTTCACACCCATGCATCATCACTTACACCTCTGGGGCCGTGAGAGCAACACACCAGCTCAGTATCACAGCAGCTGGGGGACTATATATTCTATTTTGCTGTTGTTCTCCTAGTAGTGTTAGACATACAGGGGAATTTAGGGGGAAATTCTAAGTAAACACATACAGTGACAGGACTAATATTACTTTCTGGACTCTTTAATAACTGACAGAGTTGAGGGGGAGCTGAATTGCTGGGGGACACCGAGCCATCAGTAAACACAAGTTTCGGTCTGGAAAGGACAGGACTTTTGAAAGGGTCAAAAAGTAATAGAAATGAGTCCAGACTAAGCAAGGCAACGTAGAACATTCAACTAAACAGGAGATTAATTCAACTAGATTTGACCTTCAGGATGAATGTCTGGAGCCCAGGGAGGACTTTTTTTATTTGACAACTTCCTGTATGTGACAACTCTGCACCAGAAAATATATAAAACATGCCTTTGGATGACAGAGATGATGACTTGAGACAACAGTGCGAAGCAAGGCTGCTAGATTAAGCTAAAGGCATACACTTTCTACCCAACTCCACTCACCATTAGTAATAGGCATCACATCTTCCTTGAGAACCAGCCTGGATGTTTTGTCTAGCTACCAGTTCCTCAACTTCTTCATAAGATCTTCAAAAAGGGAAGGTTTTCACCTAGTAAGTAGCCTGAGAGTTGAACTCTACCCTAGTCATGAAACTTGAGAAACTGTGATAAGACTCCTACAGACAGCCTCAATCCCATTCAGCACAATAGTACTCAAATGAGATGGCAATCACTCTATAACCCCCTCATATCACAATGCTACCATAATGCTACTGAAAATTACAATAATTCAGAACAGCACATCAGTAATCAACGCTGTGAATAATGATGCCTTTAATAAGGCACAAATCCCCGCTCATTAAATAACTGTAGCTGTTGTATCATAGCAAGATGTTATAATCACAGCACAGTGAGTGAGTGAGCGAGCGAAGCCAGCTAAAGTAGATGGGCAATTCCACGGTAACAGAGATTTTTCACTTTAAAATGTATGCCAAACCAAAACCAACGATTGCAACGATTAAAATAAATAAATACAACTTTGTAATGAGGCTCTTTCAAGTGAATAATTGAGTATGACAGCTGAGTGCAATTCAAATCAAATGTTATGTTACATGCACGTGTTTAGAAGATGTTATTGAAGGTGTAGCGAAATGCTTGTTTCTCTAGCGCCAACAGTGCAGTAATATCTAACAAATAATATCTAACAATTTCACAACAATGCACACAATACACACAAATCTAAAGTAAAGGAATGGAATCAAGAATATATAAATATTTCAACGGGCAATGTCAGAGCGGCATAGACTAAGATACAGTAGAATAGGATAGAATACAGTATGTGCATGAGTAATGAGATGAGTAATGCAAAATATGTAAACATTAAAGTGACTAGTGTTCCATTGCATGTAATATAGCAGGAGGATCCAGCCATTAAGGCACACAAACAGACTCCTTAGCTGAGCTTTGAAGACAGAAGTCCTCCAGAAGAGAACTGTAGTGGAAAGAGACTACAAAGCCAGCTGATGAAGGAAAGTAAAGCCCTCTCTGCACAACACACTCATTGTCATTCCATGCAAATTCTCACTCAGTGTCTATGTGGCTTAACGAGAGCCTAAGTGGCCATGAGGGTGATTTGAGCGAAAGCCTCCTACGCCATGGCCAGTCGAGGGCGTACGTAGTGGGGCTCCCAGGTCCAGGCCGCCTCACACAGGACCAAAGGGAGAGATGAAAGAGCCACTCGACTTGGTCCTCAGTGCCAGACATGTGAGCTGGGCACTGGGATACACCAATCCATGGAATGCCCCCTATGATGAGCAATCCCACTGAGTGATGCAATACCCTCTCAATGTAAGGGGAACTCCCACTGTGACTCTGGCTTAACTGGGACACAGCAGGATGACAGAGACATAGAGATAAATTGCATGCAAGACAAATTGCATAAAAATGCATTGGGATTTGACTAAGTCAAAGTCTGGATCCTTCAACAAATTCTTAGAAACAGTAATCGTGATTAACACAGACGTTTCCAGGACAGAATCCCTTTTACAGCCCTGTTATAACAACCTCCACTTCACCTGTTCAATCAGCTGTTCATTTGGATTGGCTATTAGATGCATTGACAATTCTCTAATGGAGAGGAATTCATGCATATTTAACACTATTTTCTTTCACAGATCTCTATGCAATTTTCTCTGAGACAGTGACACGGTACCGGCATTTCCTCGAGTGGTGTGGTTAATTTGAGACCACAACTTTTCAAAACGTGCTGACCGTTTGGGTCTGGCAGGTCACAGAATGATGAGCATCAAATAACTAACTGGGATCCTATGGGAGGTGGAGGGCTGAGCTCGACTGACCACACAGACTGCTGGAGAGGTTTACAGGAAAAGCTTGGGTCTTACTAGAGAACGAGTAAAGCTGCTTTATTTATTTTTTTAAACTGAGCTCCTGAAGGCTCTCTCTCACACTGAGCTGAGGAATGGAGAGCAGAAGGACACAGAAGCCTGATAACCACTTGATAACCAGGCTGTGGTTATATATTGGAATGTATCACACAATGCATCAAACATGCAAGCTCCCTTGTCAACACCTTTTGTAGGCATTAAAGTAAGTGAGCTTTTCATAAATGAATTCTGCCGTGCTCACTCAAGGTCCCAAGTGTTGTAAAAGATGAGTGGTTAATTGCTGGTCCTTTATGATCAGCATGGCATACCAATGATGTCATATAAGAAATTAACATGCAACTTGTGCTATCATAATTTGATCTCTTGCTGCAGAGAATGTGGAATGCAAACTTGTACTGTTTGAGGTTTAAAAAAGGCTTACAAAAGTTTGTAATTTCCACTTAACAATTTCAAACTTGATTTGACCTAACAAAAAATTGATCAACTCCTATAAAAACGCCTATTAATCATAATCATTCACATTTCCTGTTGCTGCAGGATTCATTTTCCTACTGTGAGAAACAGGTCAAATTAAGATAATATATCTGAACATACATATTGAATAAAATAACAGTCAACATACATTCTATAGTACACAAACACATAGGCTGATTTAACAATCCCATACACAGAGCAGACAATTGCTTTTTTGTGTGCAAAAGGTCTTATGAAAGTATACAATCATGGGTTTACGAAAATCATCTCACTGCAAACAATGCATCCTACATACACCCGCTGGTTTGGGCTCACTCCTATCCGTCACCTCCCTCCTTCGCAATCTGATTCTGTGTCATTTGCATGAGTCTTTCTGATTGGCTGCTTTGAATTCACTCAAAGAGACACTCCACTCTCCTGATTGGATGAGAGCAGGAGGGGGCATGGAATCTCTGATTGAGAAAGACCATAAATAACGTGCACAGGCAACCAGACATACACAGATGCAACTGCCAGCTACTCTCAGTGATTTACTACTACAAACTACCACACTGTCCCTGTTCACTGAAAAACTCCAGCAGCTTCTGCAGCAGAGTCCAACTTCTCCATCATCTCTAAAGGTTCAAGGAGAGTTATTTTGTAACAATAGCAGAATTGGAAGAGAGAGAGCCAGTGTTAGAGGAAGTGTGTCAGAGGAAGTCATCATGTCTCTAGAAGTGAAGGAGAAGACTGAGGTGCGTCTGGTGTTCCTGGGGTCGGCCGGCGTGGGGAAGACGGCCCTGATCAGCCGCTTTCTCCAGGACACATTCGAACCCAAGCACCGACGCACCGTGGAGGAACTGCACAGCAAGGAGTTCGACATCGGAGGGGCCAAGGTCACCATCCACATCATGGACACCAGCGGCAGCTACTCCTTCCCGGCCATGAGGAAGCTCTGCATTCAGAACAGCGACGCGTTCGCCCTTGTGTACGCCATCAATGACCCTGAGTCCCTGGAGGCTGTCAAGAGCCTGCGAGACGAGATCCTGGCGGTCAAAGAAGACAAGTTCACACCCATCGTGGTGGTCGGCAACAAGACGGACCGGCATGGCGAGCGGACGGTGTCCAGCGAAGACGTGCTGTCCACTGTGGAGCTGGACTGGAACAACAGCTTCTTGGAGACGTCTGCCAAGGAGAACAACAACGTCCTGGAGGTGTTCAGGGAGCTGCTGCAACAAGCCAACCTGCCCAGCCGGCTGAGCCCAGCACTGAGACGACGCAGGGAGACCTTCCCCAAAGACGGCAACAAACGGCCCCCCATGAACAAGACCAACAGCTGCCTCATTTCCTAAGGCAGAGGGGCTGGAGGGGTCTGACAGGCAGACAAAGGCAGACAGGGGCCAGAGAGGCTGAGGATGGGGACCCGAAGCTGGGTCAGTGTTACAGACAAACACAGTGGTGTTGAATGTGCTACTACTGCTGCTGCTATAGACCGTGCTGCTGAGTTGGAGTCTGACGGCTTCAATTCCCTGTAAGCCTCCTCATCTAACCATCCTAAGTATCTCCACCACAGTATTTCCACTGAAGTAGAGGAAAGGAACACTGTCTGTTAAAGGGGAACCGGAACTAATGACATCACACAGGTGCGGGACATTGATAAAGCTGAAACTAAATGAAAGAAGTGCAAGAACACTGAATGTCCTGAATGTGGTGGTGTCATTGTTAAAAAATATCTTGTGACAGTGCAAAAGTGTCAATGAGCGTACTTTGTCAAGTTTTCAATCTATGTCCTACTATGTTACTGTTGTGTTTGCCTTTTGTAAGTGTCGACGGTGTTCACTTGCAATAGCTGTGAAGATAGACAGTTGTGGCTAATTGGGCAAAAGCTGAATTTGGACAATGTGTCATGAGAGCTTTTTTATTCATCAAGTGAAGTTTCTTTGTGACAAATCTTTATTTTGCTTGTCAATTTGTCTGAATCAACTCTGGTTGCGTTCCTCATTCTATAATACCAATTTGTTGTTTGGCAATATTTATATGCACTTGGAGTTATTTTGCACAGATATTATTTATTAAAAAACGTACAAAATGTGTTCAAATATAAATTATATAGAGTGTATTGTTTTTCTATGACAATTTGAAGTACATGTTGATGATTAAATCATGTTTATTCACCAAAACAGTATAACAAATACATTATGGTTTTATTACTTGTATATATATTGTCTATTCATGATAAATAAAATATTATTATATATCAAAGTATTAGTCATGGTCATTTTCGGTGGACTCATTTTGACAGGTGCTTATTGGAAACAAAAGTGTAATAAACTAATGGCCAAGTAATAACACATCTGGTATGAGGTGTGACAAGGACTCATTTATCATGCAAACATCAAATCTCTTTACTCAAGTCAAAACTCAACAAGCCAGAGACTGTATAACAGACTAGCCAGAGATGATATTTAGAACAACTTACAAAGCAATACCACCAAAGAATCTGTCAATTTCCAGTATGATTGCAGCAGAGACCTGGCCAAGCTCTGGAATAAATAAAAAGAACACAAACAAGCATACAATCAACAAGCTGATAATAAAATCAGCTTCATTACCAGGGGCGTAGAATCATCCCAAAACATCATACCAGTATCACAAATCCACATCCTCAAAAATCACTTCCTCCCAAAACCTTCAATAAGTATCCTACCTCTTCAAGCATCTTCACCATCCTACCCATGCTAGATGACGGAGACGTAATTTGTAGATCGGCAGGTAAGGGTGAAATCAAGTGGCTAGATGTTCTTTACCATTCGGCTATCAAATTTGCCACCAATGCTCCTTAAAGAACACATCACAGCACTCTATACTCCTCTGTAAACTGGTCATCTCTGTACACCTGTTGCAAGACCCACTGGTTGAAGCTTATTTATAAAACCCTCTTAGACCTCAGTCCCCCCTATCTGAGATATCTACTGCAGCCCTCATCCTCCACATACAACACCCGTTCTGCCAGTCACATTCTGTTAAAGGTTCCCAAAGCACACACATCCCTGGGTCGCTCCTCTTTTCAGGTCGCTGCAGCTAGTGACTGGAACGAGCTGCAAAAATCACTCAAACTGGACAGTTTTATCTCCATCTCTTCATTCAAAGACTAATTCATGGACACTCTTACTGACAGTTGTGGCTGCTTTGCGTGATGTATTGTTGTCTCTACCTTCTTGCCCTTTGTGCTGTTGTCTGTGCCCAATAATGTTTGTACCATGTTGTGTTGATACAATGTTGTTGTGTTGCTACCATGCTGTGTTGTCATGTGTCGCTGCCTTGCTATGTTGTCTTAGGTCTCTCTTTATGTAGTGTTGTGGTGTTGCTTGTCGTGATGCGTGTTTGGTCCTATATTATATTTTTTATCCCAGCCCCTGTCCCCGCAGGAGGCCTTTTGGTAGGCCATCATTGTAAATAAGAATGTGTCCTTAACTGACTTGCCTAGCTAAATAAAATGTTAAATAAAAAATGTTAAAATGTCACCAGTTACAGTAAGTTGTCTCACATTACCCTCTAGTGGTAGGCCTATATGTTTTTGACATTGCTTGTCTGTCACACAACGCACCTTGAAATCTATGGGGAAACCCGTTAGTAAATACAAAACCTGGCCAGAGCAGAAATAAAATACTAGGGAACATCTCACTGTGCCAGACAAAAGACCTTTGTTTGTGCTGCTCGGCAGGATGTCAACTTGTTCCTCCAATGCCCAGATCATTGACATGGCTAGTAACAGAAAACATTCTGCAGGGAATCATGTCTAGGTTCCATATGAAAAGAGTGTGAAATTCTACTTTCCTGATCAATGCATCATTAACCTGACACTGCCACAAAAAAATTAAGTTATATAATATGGTTGCATAGACATTTCAGATTTAGCATATGACTTCCTGTAGCTATCTATATCAACAATTACCTGCAGATAATGTTTCCATAGTAACAATCAGAATCCAGTATAAGTGTACTTAATGAAAGTTAAGACTGTAACAACTGTGCTCTAGTGATAATTCTAATATATAGTACTGTGCACACACATGCACACAGAAATATGTTTCCCCTTTCCAGCCACACACAGAGACATGGTGCATTGTTTCCCTCTGCCCAGACGAGGAAGTGACCTATGATCTGTGACACTCTAGTTCCCCTTTGAGTCCTGTTTAAACACAAAGCTCGAATGCACCAGCTGGTTCACACTCACCACCGCGCACCGACAGAGACCCACACTCAGGTGCGTACCACTCTCTCCGGGGTTGGAAGGGCTTCCGTTTACCATCTATCAAAACTTAAAGAATGTACAATTTATTTTATAGGTGATGGGCTAACTTACAGGTCCTAAATATTATGCATGCAAATTATCCAAGACTTCATAGGGCCAACATCAGAAGTCAGCACTTCTAGTTAAAAGAAATTCTATTACTAGTCTATAATGTCTCTATCATACCTTTTTACAGTTCTTAGGAGTGGTGAAGTATTTTAGCATGTGCATCCTTACCAATGCCTCCACTGCATGGGATAAGAGTTTTCTAGTCCGTCTCTGCCCCTCGACTTGGTCAAAGCTCCTCAGTGATGAGTAGAAACCTGAGAAGTTTGGAACAAGTAAAGGGTCCCTGACTTCATCTGAAGAAGTTGTCTCACTGTACTGTCCACTAACTGCATTAGGTAGCTATACTACAACAACACAAACCAGAAGTAATGTTCTCTGATCAAAGCGTAGATAAAACTCAGTGGTATTTTCCCCTGATCAAGTATAACAATTGACAATATTGGGATTGTGCGATGGTCAAATAATTGTGTAACTACAAATCAATAGTTCTGGGATCTGATAAAGGTTGCCCTGAATAATGTGAAGGGTTCATTTTAACAGAAGAGTCAATTGATTGTTAAGACTAGAGATACTAGAATTCTCCAGAATAAAATGTAACTGGTTACATTATTAAACACATTACAATTTTGTTCACCAATAAAAAGTCTGGCAAAAAACAAATGAAGCCAAAGGTTTATTTTAACTTACAAAAAATTGGATGCAGACACCAATTATTTGATTAATCATAAACTCACAAATAGGCTACATCAAGATCAGACAATGAGGGTGAAGTAACAAATCAACGTGCTATCGGAAGACATGGATATGAGTTGGCATAGCAACAGCTATTTCTCTCCACGGACCTTTCCTCATGTCTGTACACAGGTATAGTTAGCGGTTTACAATTATCACATCCTACAGGATAACAAAAGAACGAATGTCAACAACAAAAGTAACAAAGAATGGTAAAGAGAAAGTTCTGCCGAACGGAATGCAACACATTTACATTTGCAGACTTTGCTGTACCAGAGACATAGGCACAAGCATTAAGAGCGTTTTTTCTTCACATACATTATGCATTTGCCTCAGAAGCATATCTCCCTGAGCTTAAAGGTCCAACAGAGTGTTCAGACACGACTTCCCTTGAACATCAGTTTGACTATTAGTCCACATCTTTTCACAGGGGACACTAAATGGCATCCATCATGACAGATCTCAGTCCTCCTGATCAGCAAGTTGACACCACAATTCCATACATCATACAGTAAAGGGTCACGATTACAATTTCTATATTCAAAACCATGACCTCAGCATGGACACATAATGCATATATTGTCAGTCTTTCTGAATGCCAATGAGAAGCAACAAGACTATATAGGAAAGTCTACTTCAGAGTCAGGATGTCATATCCCCCTTTAATATAAAAGGTAATATCCATTCCGATATCCAGCTGATGTTATACAGTTTGCCCAACGATCTGTGGCAATCATGACATTTGTTACAGTTACACAGAGAATAGTTGACTGACTGGACCAATACAGTAACAATGACTAGGACAGTGTTTGGGATTCAAACATGGTGGGTCAAAAGTTCCTAATCTGTGGCCTAATGTGTGGTGGTAAACAATACATGTGGTCTTATTAGATGTATTTGGTGAGTCAGCCTGAATTCACGAGGCTTAGGTGTTACACGGAACACAGAACTGGTTGGGAGCTGCTGTACTAGGGTTCCTTTAGCTTTGTTCTCGGTAGGTTTTGCATTAACACACCTGCAGCTAAATGCAAAGCAGTCACAGTGCTCGGTAGGCCTGGAGGGCCAGAGGTGGGGGGGAATGATTCAAGCAATAAGTGATGTTGTTGGGAAGATACTTCAACAGAGTGAAATACGGTCACCCTCCTTCATAACGGAGAACTGAAGAAAAAGCCATCATTAGATATGTTGACAGTGGCTAGACCAGGGGTGAGCAATCATTTTGGCTCGAGGGCCACATCGGGATTTCAACATTAATCAGAAGGCGGCACAGATTTTCTTCAAAAGCAATTTGTGGGCCAGAAAAAGGGCAGTTGTTTGAAAAAAATATCGGTCCATTATAATATCTACATACTTTCTATCTAGCTTCAGACATTCAAGAGTGGCCTGGAGTTTTTTGACCCAAAATAAATCCCCCCCCCTACACCTTTTATTCAGGTGGGAAAACAGTGAACGTGAACCAACAAAATAACAAATCCCTTCCTATCTTGAAGCATGGAGGAATTAAAAAAGACATCAAAACTACCATGGAGGTGAGGTACAGTAATTCATGCATTGCTGGTTTGCCAGACCTTAGCATAGTAAGGCAAAAAAAAACACAAATGACCTGACAACAAATATGCACGTTAAATCAACCTTTTAGTATTGCTTAACTTTTTGTTTCTTTTATCACTTTTATTGAGCAACTCCATGTTATGTTTCGGGCACTAAAAGCTGATGAAAATGCATTTTATTGGTTTGTAAGAGGGGATATGATGACGGTACTCCCCCTCGTCCTAGTCATCTGAACTAGGCTGTATGTGAAGGTGCAGACAACAGGGACAGTATGCACTTCTAGCACTGTGGAGAGAGGAGGGGAGCATAGCGTGTATACCACCAGCCTTTCTCCAAACACCTCACCTAGCACAGACTGAAGCCTATGTCTCTGGCCTAGTCGTCCACCGTGATGTTGCGGAACAGGTAGGCCATGGACTCCCCGTTGTGGATGCGGCGGATGGCCTCGGCCAGGATCATACTGACGTCCACAGTCTTGATCTTGGGACACTGGAGCTTCTGTACCTCGTGAGGGACGGTGTTAGTCACCACCACCTGGGAGGTAGACAGACAGGGATCAGAGGAGGAAACACCATAACAAAGGTCGGCCGTGTGCAGTAGATCACCTGGTGGGTGTCCACGAACAGTGTTGATATTACATGTGGAATCGCTTGGAAATAAATGGAAAATTATGGACAATGTACTGTGGTCAAAGGCGATAGGATGGCCGGGCCACCCGCTGCTTTCAACCGTTCGTCGGCGTGGTCTATTTTGTCTCATTCCCAGACTGAACTGTGCCTGACTACCGTATCTTATAACAGCCTTTATACAAACGACGAAACAAGTTGCAATACCTTGCACACAGGTGGTACATAGAAAGTGTTGCCACTGCCTTTCTGTTGTAAAGTGACTGAAAAGCTTTTACGATGAGGAACTGAGCACTTCCCCTTTCAAGATGTAGTGATAAATTCAGAACACAAGGCTGCTGTTACAGATGTAGAATCTTAATTTGATCACCCTGTTGCAGGAAATGTAATGCTTCTAAAACTTGTAGTGTATTTGAAGTTTAAAAAGGCTTCTGAAGTTTGTCATTTCCAATTGATTTTCCCTCATGAAAAACGTATCAACCCCTACAAAAACATCTATTAATTACAATCCACATAATAATTCACATTTCCTGTTGCTGCAGGATTATTTTCCTGCTGTAGCAAACTGTCTGAAATGAAGATCCTACATCTGTATCTCACTTCGTCAATGGCGGACTCCTCAATAAGACGGGGGGCATCGGCAGACAGCAGCCCATGTGTAGCCATGATGTAGATCTTATAAGCTCCTCTCTCCTTCAGAATCTCAGCTGCCGCCACAAAGTCCTCCACGTCGTCTATGATGTCATCCTGGGAAAGAACGGCAACCACAGGATTGGAAATGATGTACGCCTGTAGTTCCTTCATCCATAATCTAAGGCTGTCATATTCTGTTATTAAATACAATGTGGCAAAATGTTGAAAATTAATTTCAAGTGGCTCATTTTAGCACAGGCCTTCCAGGACAAAACCACAAATGGCCCAAACAAAGGGGCACATTTCTTACAACAATGATGGCGATTCTTCCTCCCACATCTCCTACAACAGTGATTGGGGGCTTCTCCTTGGCCATCATTACTGAAAAGGAAGAATGAATAGGTCACTGCTAGTGATCACATACAGTATCCATAGGCATAAACAGTAAAACTAATGAAGATACATCTCAGAGTAGATTGGGTAAATGGGGTTAAAAAGTATGAGCTTTCTACAATTACAAAGTCCAATTTCAATCACTGTTATGATTATGTATTCTTCAATTAATAATTGATGTTCCATGCAATTCCCCCCCTTCTGGGTAACTGACTAACATTCTCTTTTCAAAATGAGATGTATTTGGGAAATTAGATAAATTCTGTTAATTGTCCCAATTATACCCTTATAGTGGAATGGAATGGAAATGGAATGCCAAACTCATTCCAGCACAAGGATAATCAAAATGACAGGCTTTTTGCCCAGCATACCCAATCAGACGCTGATATTAAATTGCCTCCACAACACACTGTCTGCTCAGAGCTCAGTGCAGACATTTGGCAACAGTTTGCATATAGCAATATGCACAACCTAATCTTGTCGTTAATCCATCAAAAACGATAGAGGCAGACAAGCACTGATGAGGTAATCACACGCTTACTAATGTTCCAGGTTTGTCTTATTGAACACCACTGTTGTCAGTCAATGGGGGAAGCGCGCAATCAGCGGATGGACAATCAGCCAGCCAGAGTGGGGAAGCTGATTGTGGCTAGTGGATGCTAGAGATGAGCAGGGAACACAGGTTCATGCCAGGAACACATTCCTTCCTGGAACACATGCCTTCCTTACAGGGGACCACACACAAGCAATAATAAGCACTGGAACATTTCAGCTTTTCAAAATGCATCAACATCACCACTAGGTCTTAAAACCTTCTGTAGTCTTAAAGAGGTACTACCTAGAATGTTTTCAGGTAGAATATAGAAATGAATCAAAATGATCTAGTAAAAACTATAGTTAGGCCTACACATATGTTAGAGATAAACTTGTCTTGGATATGTGAGGCAAGAGTTGAAAAGCCTGAAGATCTCAGCAATCCTCTCAATGAAGCTAGAAGCCAGCATTGCTGAGCTAAGGAATACATAAGCTATAATACAACTAATATGTGATAGTCATGGTTTGAGGTTATAATCAGATTTCATATTCACACCCAAACCAGTAGATGTGTTGTTATTGACATGTAGGGTCCACATTTAGGATTTATAGTTATTTAAATGTGGGAAGGCCCAAGGTGCGTGACACAGCAGCCCAGTGGTTTGTATGGGCAGCACGGAATAGGGTGAACACAGCATAACCCTGACCTGACCTACTGTGGTGTACTGTACTGTGTGTGTTCAGCAGCACATACAAGAACAACATGCTGCCACCCACCCAAAAATCTGGATATTTGCTTAAGATTCTGAAAAAAAGGATGATCCTGTTTCCTCTTCCTAACATGCTGTATTAGGCCTATATATCAAAGGCATGCTTAATTAGTATTCAAAACATGCATTTCTGAAGGCCAGGTGTAAACCAGACTCCTTCGGGCGAGGCTTCAATAGGGAAGCATGATGTGTTGATTGGCAAGATGAGTCCGGATGAAAATAAAAACATGTATCTGGGAGAAATGGTTCCGTTTGTCAGATGATTGAAGAGAGTCTCACAAAGCAACTAACGGAGGGCTTTCAGGCCATCTTGCAAAACAGTCTGAAGTCTCTGCCTCTGACACGGCACACTGCTGGAGACCTGACTGTGGATCAAGGAAGACATTGATCCATTCCTGATGAGGATCTCAACAGTATGCAGTGAGGGTACATAGGCATCAGTACATCCACTATGGATCTGTAGCGCTGGACCACATCAACTAACTGATCCAGATCATTTGTAATTGGACCATTGATTGTCTTTGTTATGCTTTCCTCAATCACAACTGAGGACCTTGCACTTAAGACTGTTTGTTGGCAAGATGATTCGAAAACCCTTGATCACTACATGCACGCATTTAGGAACCATTTGGAGAGGAACCATTTGGTGGTCAAAAGTGAATTAAGTTTACGGTCGTACTTGGGAGCTCTATGCCTGGGAACGGAGCTTGTTGTTTGCTGCCAGCTATTATCAACAAATAAACACCACGTTAACACACATCCACAGAGACTCGACATAACAGACTACGAAGACATGAAGCCAGGACTGGGAAAATCCTCTTACATGAAGCAAAATCGTTAAAGCTAACCCGTGAAGAATCCAAAACCATTCCTCTAAGCTTATTCATTCAAGAAATGTGTAGGACAGTTTGCAACTGACCCAGGCTTACAATAAGAGGATTTTCTAAGTCAAGGATAATAAATTAAGTAAATAATACAAATATTATTACAAACACTAAAGCTGAAGGGGGACACAGCCAGTTGGGCATAATAAATACTCTGGAGTCATTTGCCAATGACACAAAGCCCAGACAGAAAGTCTGACCATGTTTTGTCAGACCCAACTGTTTTAACAGCCTTACCGCGAATGTACTGAGAAAATGAGACATATTCAATATCAAGTTAGTGTCATTCTCTCAAAATGAAAAACAAAATGTCATTTTTAAACATGCAAACCATTCTAAAACAATTTGGTATGAATGCCTTTACATTTTAGGGAGGCTAAGGTCGCAACATTAGTAGAGACAGTGTATCTGTGGAATTAGAACATGCAGTAAATAGGCTAGACAATTCAAGATCCTTTAAAAAATAATGTCAGGTGTTAAAATGGTTATAGCAGAATCATCCCTTATGAAGCTGTTAGTGCTGACATTAAATCCATATGAGGATTTTGCAATGGATATTTTGGGGGGTTGAAATAATTCTTCAAATAATTCAGAGACTTGAACATTTCACACTACACTTAACATATTTTTGGATGCAACCATTGACGAGTACAGGCATCTATGCATCCATCTATATCTTACAGACACAGCCTGACCAACACTAAAGAATTGGGGAAGCTACAGACAAAGATACAGTTTCAATTTGATCTGATGGCAGACTGACTACAACTACACCTGGCTAGTTACCAAGCTATAAGCTATATAGGGCTTCTAGAGAAGTCTTACAAGGCAGCTCCAGCCCAGGGTGTCCTGAGGTGTTACGGACACAGGGGGGAGAGTGTCGTCCGTCCGCCATGTCAGACTCTGAACACTGAGCCTCGCCATGCATCACTGCCAGGCCCAAACGCAGCCGCTCTGCATAGGACTGAGCTCTGAAAGACAACAGCAAGAAAAAACTGGAGAAATGCAGACACCCTTTTACATTATTTACATTAGATGATCACACTCCAGGCCTCCGTAACTAAATAGTATGTTACCTCTTAGCAGCAGACGGTGACTTTGCAACAATAATGGCGTTTCTGTAATCTGGGACCTGAAGGGAAGTGAGAGCCCACATTTTACATCGAATAGGCTGCTGTGTGTAGTTTACTATCTTACAACTTTACTACCAGGCATGGCACATGAGCTACAGTGAGATGGTTACCTCCTCCTGGATGTACTGAAGCAGAAAGGGGGAGGCACGCAGGTTGTCCACTGGAAAACTGAAGAAGCCCTGGATCTCCTTCTGATGTAAGTCCATGGTGATGATGTGAGTTAAACCTGGAAGGAGAAAGAGGATAAGAAAAGAGACTGAAGAAACAGCAGACTGCTTTTAAGAGAGGGTGCAGAATGAGAAATCAGCCACAGTGGCAAGTTTAACGGGAAATGTAAAACATTTCCACTTCAAATTCTTCTCCAGCACAACCCCAACACCAACACATGTGAAAATGGCACGTTTCTATTTTGTAGTAAAAATAAATAGGTGGATGAGTGCTTCCAATGACATCAACCAATTAGTAGACAATTAGAAGTCAATGCATACTCATTATTGGTTAAAATCACGTGATGCACACCGCTGACGTCATTGGAAACACTTATCTTCCTCTATATTTTTTCCACAAAACAAAAAAACGTGCCATTTTCACATATTTTGATGTTGGGGTGGGGCTGAAGATTACAAATATGAAGTTGAAAAATGTATTCATTTTCCTTTAACACAGTAAACTGTTAACACTTGCATACAGGCTGTAATTACCTGCTTTGGCTAGCATGGAAGCCAGCAGCTTGCACACTATGGAACCCCTTTTTCTCATCTTGCACTGCTTGCTGTAGGGGAAATAGGGAATGACCCCAATTATGTTCTTTGCACAGGAGGTCTTAAGGGCGTAGGCCATGACCAGCAGCTCCATGATGGCCGTGTTGACATCTCTGGTTAAAAAAAAGGGAAAAGTGTCAATAACAAATAATGGTCACATTTATGGTGCGGTCAGTGCAAACTCATGCTGAGCAACTCTCCAGCAGAGGGCAACAACATATGCTCAGTACAGCTTGTGCACGCCAAGTCAGATGACAGATAAGAGGATGGCTATTAATAACACTGGTAGCTATTCATATTATGGTAGATGAGCTTGTGCCTGATTTATAATGTGTGAATCAAACAGGTTTGAATATGGGTAATGCAACCTAACACGTGATGTGACTGTGTGAATACCCCTCCTACAACATAGATTGATATGCATAGTCCTAAAGGCTGCACCACATTACACACACAGTATAGGTGTGTGTGTGTCCTAGAACAGAAGTGTGGAGGAGATTACATATTTCAGTCTACTCACCTGGGTATGGTCTGGATGATGAAGATAGTTAGGCCGCGAACAGATTCCTTCACGTCTACTCTGGTCTCTATCAAGGGTCACATAAAGTTGAATCAACAGCAAGTGTGGGTAAAATGCTAACTTTACACTTACAGCTCCCCAAATGTGCCTAGACTTGTCTATGTCAACTAGGGCATAACACTCAGTTCAGACATAATTATCAAGCCATTGTAAACACTTATCTGTAACATGTAATTTTATCTAAAAGAAAAAAATGCTTTGTATCAGGCCAAACAAATAAGTTGTCCTTTGTATTAGCAGAGTAGGCAGAGTGACTGGGTTTCAACTAGGAGTTGGAACTGGTTCAGGGAACAAAACCATTTTTTTTTTTTGGAGGAACAGAATCGGTAACGAACGTGATCTATACTGTTCTGGAACAGAACAGTTATTTTAAAAGTATGGGAACCGGTTAATAACATTATTTTATGTTCCAGGCATTTTTTTCAGTCCCACAAAAAATGCAACAAAGCGCCTATGCAAAGCCCTCCCTCTCTCGCTCTCAATTTCAGTCCCTTCTCGCACCCTACACTTGTCTGTCCAATCCATGTAAATAGCTTGCCCGCTCCATAGCAAGCTATTCTATCCGCACTAATTGGTGGTGATTTAATTTTGAACTAAATGTTGTTGTTTTTTTAATCTTCCATTTCAGAGGTTTAAAAAGGAAGGAATGATATAAAACGTTTTTGGGGTTAGAAACGGTTCACCACTTAATTTTGCTGTCAGAACAGTGCAACAGAACGAAAAATAAAATTGATGGTTCTGTACAGAACGAAACGATTGGAAAATAATTTGTTTCAACCAATGATTTATACAGTGCATTCGGAAAGTATTCAGACCCCTTGACTTTTTCCACATGTGTTACGTTACAACTGGGCCACTCAATGTCTGGCTGGGCCACTCAAGGACACTTGTCCCGAAGCCACTCCTGCGTTGTATTGGCTTTGTGCTATGGGTCGTTGTCCTGTTGGAAGGTGAACCTTCACCCCTGTGGTTCCAGGTTTCCTCCAGACGTGAGGCTTGGCATTCAGGCCAAAGAGTTCAATCTTGGTTTCATCAGACCAGAGAATCTTGTTTCTCATGGTCTGAGAGTCTTTAGGTGCCTTTCGGCAAACTCCAAGCGGGCTGTCATGTGCCTTTTATTGAGGAGCGGCTTCCGTCTGGCTACTCTACCATAAAGGCCTGATTGGTGGAGTGCTGCAGAGATGTTTGTCCTTCTGGAAGGTTCTCCCATCTCCACAGAGGAATCGGGTTCTTGGTCACCTCCCTGACCAAGGCCCTTCAACCCGATTGCTCAGTTTGGCTGGGTGGCCAGCTCTATGTAAAGTCTTGGTGGTTCCAAACTTCTTCCATTTAAGAATGATAGAGGCCACTGTGTTCTTGGGGACCTTCAATGCTGCAGAAATGTTTTGGTACCCTTCCCCAGATCTGTACCTCGACACAATCCTGTCTCGGAGCTATACGGACAATTCCTTCGACCTCATGACCTGGTTTTTGCTCTGACATGCACTGTCAACTGTGGGACCTTATATAGACAGGTGTGTGCCATTCCATGTCTAATCAACTGAATTTACCACAGGTGGACTCCAATCAAGTTTTAGAAACATTTGAGTCTCATAGCAAAGGGTCTGAATACTTATGTAAATAAGTGATTTCAGTTTCAAAATTGTAATACAGTTACAAACATTTCTAAAAAACTGTTTTCGCTTTGTCATTATGGGATATTGTGTGTAGATTGATGAGGATTTTTTTTTTTATATACATTTTAGAATATTGGCTGTAAAGTAACAAAGTGAAGGGGTATGAATACTTTCCGAATGCACTGTATACCAGTGGAGTCAGCTGAGAGAAGGACGGCTCATAATAATGTCTGGAATTGAGTCAATGGAAAGGTATCAAACACATGGTTTCCATGTTATTATTACAATTATTATGAGCTGTCCTCCCCTCAGCAGCCTCCACTGTTATATACATAATTAGTTTCAACTCACCTCTATTGGACTCTTGATAGACCACCGACTTGCCCAATTCAACTCCTAGTCGTCTGTGAAAAAACACACCAGACAAATCAGTACAAGAGGTATGACACTGTGATGTGTCTTATTCAGACAGGACAGAGGCCCTGCATGGAAACTGATCCCACTCTGACTAAGCCTGCTGTACCTCCATTTGAAACCCAAGCAAACGAGCAACATGTTGTAATGTGTCACATTGTAATTCAGAGACAGTGGGCCCACTACCTTGCATATCTAGACATGGGGAGAGTTCAGCTCGATCACAGACACTCGCTCCCTGTTTCAATGTCACTAACGTTAATAAAAGACAGTTCCCAGTTTCACACAGCCGAGACACCCAACATTGTCTCACATTAAATCAATTCCCTTAAGCCTCTGAATGTCATTGTCAACATCTAGCAAATTACCAACTCATTAACCCAATAGATTAATGACAGTAAGCAAGACCCCTGGCTAAATTCAAATTACTTCATCTGTGGCCATGCACCTGCAAACACCAGCATACACATTTTAGCGAGCTAGCTAGCAACATTATCTGGTTAGCTATCTATCATAACACATACATTTAGCTAGAACAATAAAATATACATACTCAGTTATCTTCTTGGCTAGTTCTGTACATGCTGCAGTAGAATTGGCAGAGAAGACCCGATAACCACTTTTTGCGACATTCATTCTGGTAGCTTGTTAGCTAGCTAGCACCTGTGTAAACCGCTAGCTAGCTTCTTCTCAAACTAACGTTACCACACTTGCAGCTTGCTAGCAAGCTAAGCTAACTGTTAGGTAGTCATACGAAGAAAGATACAAAAACGTGCGACGTTGATGTTAAAATGCACTTTGTTATTATTAGACCTTATTAAATCCAGTATGAATATAATCTCCCAAGATAGTTATGCTAGTTGAGTGAAATAAATTGCTTGCGGCTAGCTCCTCTTTAGCTTTGCTGTCTGTCTGACTGTGTGTGGTTGGCTGGAGATGAAGAGATGAACAACACAAAAAAAAAAGAATCCTGACCCGAATCAAAATACCAGTCTGGGGAAATATTTTTTATTTTATTTGACAGACCTGCCGCCTGTTATTAGTTGAGTTAGTAATGTATGTATTTTTAGTTGGAAACGGGAGTGTTTTTGAATCAATTAGTTATTTGGATTCCTGCACTGGGAGTCAAGTAGCCCAAAGGCCGGCAGAGTCGTTTCATTTCACCCTCCATCTTATTCTAATGTTGTATTTTATTTAACCAGGCAAGTCAGTTAAGAACAAATTATTATTTAGAATGATGGCCCACCCCAGCCAAACCCGGATGACACTGGGCCAATTGTGCGCCACCCTATGGGACTCCCAATCACAGCCAGATGTGATACTTCCTGGATTTGAACCAGGGAATGTAGTGACACCTCTTGCACTGACATGCAGCCCTCATATAATCATATAATCACTGGGCTGGATTTATGAGATGTGAATGAGAGGCTTGTAAGAATCATGACTCTTTGGAGTTTTTAGTTCATCATTTGCTGGTCGGTGGTCCTGCGTGCTCTGGGCATTACTTACTCAAATGAACTAAATTAGTCAAAAGATTTGTTATTTTGACTGAATGAGTCAAAAACATCAGTCAGGAGCTTGCAGGGATTTGTAGTCTTGCATGATGTCTACTTTGATGCTAATTCGCTTTTTCGATTATATGAGAGTAAATAGAGCCGAATATTTTTGATAAAACTCAGAGAGAGATGTACATGGTTATCAAAACATCATGCCAATGTAAGCCTACACGAAACACAGCCTTTATTTTAAGTGTTTCTAAAATCCCCTATGGGAAAAACGAATAGTGTAAAAATGATTGGAACCATTTCCCTGTTTGACCACTACGTTCTAGTTGTATCATGACAACACCACTGTGGAGCTCTATTAGGTTAGGGGTGAAAAAACAGACTGCTGCAACCTGATTACCTGAACGCGATACACAACATCCGGGATTAACATTTAGCCACTCTAGCAGGGCGGTGGAAAATGTTTTTTTTTTACAAGGAAAGTACAAATATTTTCCCAATTCTTTTCCGCCTTCTCTCTATTAAATAAAGCGAATGAATAAGTTGAAGCCTATGCAGCCTTAATGGAGAATGTTTCAGGTACAAAAAGGTCCACTAGGGATACGAATGTGTTGCCGGCTGCATACAATGCGTTTGGACGGTAAAATGAAATTATTCAATATCTCCATCAGCCGAACTTTGGGCTTGAAGTGAAGAGTTTAGTTGAACATCTGATTTGCTTCTTGCAGCAATCATCATGCGGATAGTGCTGATGTGATGCACTACTGCTGTGTTGACAGGACATCTCTGATCTATCTATCCTACAAAGGATACCCAAAAACAATACATTCATGTTTTCCTTTAGGCTATGTATAAAATAAGCATGGAAACATTTTAGCACCTGTGATGTCTGTGTGTGTGTGTGTGTGTGTGTGTGTGTGTGTGTGTGTGTGTGTGTGTGTGTGTGTGTGTGTGTGTGTGTGTGTGTGTGTGTGTGTGTGTGTGTGTGTGTGTGTGTGTGTGTGTGTGTGTGTGTGTGTGTGTGTGTGTGTGTGTGTGTGTGTAGGTGGTTCCTGTTCACTTGATTTCTTCTTGCAATTGCTCAAAATAACCTCGAGGTCAACAACTGTCAAGTTTTAATCAGACCCGTGCGTCAATCTAAGTAACACAATAAAAAAATGGCCATCAAAATCCGTCACCTAAGGTTGATGTCAGTGCCCCTGTGGAAATCGAATTAGCATAATAATAAATAAATAAACATCAAAAGCTGTCAGTTTAAGCTAGAGATCTGTTTTTTTTTCATTGGATGTGTCTCAATCCACCGCATTTGCCTATGTCGCACTTCCGCATCTGCGGTGAAAGGTGACCAAGCTAGAGCGGTGTTTGTCAGACCAGGAGATATCCCGAAAATCAGTATTCTCACAAAATCGTCTGTAGCGTCCAAACGGTTTGGCCTAGAAATCGATTAGGACCCCTCTATGGGAAGATGAGACTCTCATGAACACAATGGTGTTCTCAAGCGTTTTGGGCGATCTACCAACTTCTGTCTGTAGCGTTCAAACAGTTTGGGCTACACACTAATACGCCAGGACATAAGGAGAAAGATCAGTGCTGTAACAACGAATTTTTTTATGTGAAACACTTTGCAAGCTGTGTCTTGTGAGTGTAAGCTAAAGCCTACTGAAGACCCTGGAAGATCATTAGCATCATGTGGAAAGCAGTCCAGTGTATCAAATTCACAATATCAATTACAGAGTCACAGTGGCACATGTTCCAGCTTGCACTGCTCACCGCTTGACTAACCTATTCCCCATATATTTTTAATTTACAAGACAACGTCCACACCCAGCAAACCTGCCCTTAATCCTTGGGTATGTGTTCAAGTTCACACTACTTTATAGTTTATATCTTGCAAAACATCGATCCCTCTCATATGAAAAAGTACAAGTGAAAAACTGTCCTCTCTATGGACATCGTTCATGTTTTACATAGATTTCCTTGATGGAGAAGTTTAGAAGAACTCTTACAGGAATTGGACCTCACAAAGCAAGGTGTTGAACATGTATTAGCTCAAGCTTGTAACCCTTATTTGATAGTGATTTTTTGACTCCCATGTAACCTACTTTCTGCTTACACATCCAATCCACAAGTATCTTGTTACTGTATCTATTATTACCAAACCACAAGAACGGAAAGAAGGAGATTGTGAGATAATAAGGTCACTTCTACACCAATGTCAAAACACAATCTCAAAAGAATAAGGAGGATGAAAGTGAATTCATAACGAGACATGTCTGGAGATAACACTGCCAACAGTAAACTGGCCATGAAATGTCGAGGTTTGTAAATGTGTAACTTGATACTTCAGGGAGTGTACCTGTGGACAACATTCTAGTTACTGATATGATCTTTCCTTTTTTATGGAGGAAAACTAAAACCAACAAAAGACTGCTCCATTTCTAGCGTACCTTAATCTTTTGAGCAATGCCATTTATCTGTGTTCATATGAGAGCAAACATAACATTTTGTCTAATGCAGATCATTTTGACAATGCCCTATAGCTGTTAACTTTTTTTCACATGTTACTCTTGAAAAATCTGAATGCTTTTCCTCTCAATATCCCCTCCAATACACACACACACACACACACACTCACTCACACACAAACATGAAGCATTTCGCTACGCCCACAATAACATCTGCTGAACATGTGTATGTGACCAATACAATTTGATTTGATGAACACACAAAACAGAAAATAGGCAAGTACCAAATTGGGTGGCGAGGGAGAGGGGAGAGAAAGAGAGAGGGGGAGGGGGAGAGAGAGAGAGGTGTGTGGCTCCTCCTCACTCTGTGTGCGCTCTCTTCCTCTCGCTTTTTAGTGTGTTCCTCATTCACTCACTCAGAAAAGGTTGAGAGAGGGTCTCTCAGCAAGAGAAGGGTAATTAAAAAGGTGATTGTTTGAACGAGAGAGACTGTGTAAACAAAGGGAACTGTGTGGGTGTTGTGTTCTTGGGGACTCTTATCACCTGTCTACAACACACCACTCCTGCAGCACTATAGGACTCCTGGATGGAGAGGCAGCAGGGAGAGGTAAAGGCAGATCGCCTGGAGCGCCTAGAACCACTCTGTGACTCAGAGAGAGAGATGATCAAGGACACCTGGGCCAAAGTCTACCAGAACTGTGATGATGTCGGGGTGGCCATTCTCATCAGGTAAACTTTACCTATACTCTCTTTCCTTTTTTCTTGCCTATAACATCTTGAAATTGTCAGTCTAAAGACACTGAAAAACTTGCCTAGGTGCACTCATTTCCATTTGGGGAGTTGTGGAGGGCTGATGACAGAAGAGCTGTAACTTATTGAATGCTGACTGTTTCAACACAGCACACACATATTGTTCTTGGTGCACACACACACACACTCACACACAAACTGAGCTGGTGATTACAGTCCCCTGACCAGTGGCAACAGCTTCTGTCACCACAGGGAGCAAAACTCTCAGCAGCATCTTGTTATCATAGGGATGTTCAGGGCCTCAACCAAGGCAGATTTAGAACTAGGCTAAAGTTTGCTTCTCCTTAATTATTACATTGCCAATATGGCAATTGCACATGGCTCCTTATCTTGCTCAATAGTTGTTTTACCAAATCGTGTTGCAATAGTTGAGTGTAATAAATCACAATGTTCTTGCAACCTAGATTACAATCTCTCCATGACCCTTGCATGATCCCCACTATAAGTGAAGGGAACGGAAAGTTATTTTAACGTGTGAAGATTGTAACATGACGATTGACTTGACTTGCATGCTCTCAGTCTGTTAGAGAGAGCGCCATCATTCATATCTGAGCTACTGCATCTGAAATTGGCTCCCTTCCTATCAGTTGGCAGAATCAGAGGGGAAAGCGTGCAGCTCAATCCATTTTGCTGCTTATTCCAATCTGACATATTTGGCTCTGCAGGTGCTCCCTCTCTGAGGGCAGATCATGTTTCACATATCTGCAGACCAGGGATTTCTGACCTGACTCACTGAACCCTCACAACCCGTCTCTGTCTAATCTCTCATTGAGCCCCATGAAGATCAGTGATCAGGGACACTCCCTCCATTCATCATTACATAGTGGACAGGAGGTCATTATACTGTATCAAACCATTAAAAGGCAGATAGCTTTGGGTATACTACCGTCCATGACTTACTGTATATATATTATAGCAGACAAGCAGTTGCTAACCTCTGTGACCATTTGTGATGAGCAAGGCCTTTGTAGTGGGGATGTTTGCACCATGAGACAGCATTGCCCCTCATGAGTCAATAGCTGCGTACCAAGAGTTTTCATTTATATTTTTCGTAGACTTCTATTTACCACCACAAACCGATGCTGGCACTAAGACCGCACTCAACGAGCTGTATAGGGCCATAAGCAAACTAGAAAATGCACATCCAGAGGCTCCTAGTGGCTGGTTATTTTGAGGCAGGAATATTGAAATCCATCTTACCTCATTTCTACGAGCAGATCTTTATTATAATTTGTATTGTTTTCAAAGCTACAGAACTGTTTCACTAGCACAGACTGGAATATGTTCCAGGACTCATCCGATGACATTGAGGAGTTTTTCACATCAGTCTCTGGATTACAGGCAATATCCGCACTGAGCTAAAGGCTACAGCTGCCGCTTACGAATCCTACTACACCGGCTCTGTTGCTCGTCGGAGGTGGCAGGGTTTGCAAACTATCACAGATTACAAAGGGAAACCCAGCCACGAGCTGCCCAGTGACGCAAGCCCACCAGACAAGCTAATTGCCTTCAATGCTCGCTTCAAGGCAAGCAACACTGAACCATGACTGAGAGCACCAGCTGTTCCAGACAACAGTGTGATCACTCTCTCCGTAGCCGATGTGAGTAAAAACTTTCAACAGGTTAACATTCACAAGGCCGCAAGACGGATTACCAGGACGTGTACTCAGCGCAAGTGCTGACCAGCTGGAAAGTGTCTTCACTGACATTTTGAACCTCTCCCTGAAACAGTCTGTAATACCTACATGTTTCTAGCAGACCACCAGACCACCGACTCAAATTTGCATACCTCCCCAACAGATACACAGATGACGCAACCTCTATTGCCCTTTCCCACTTGGACAAAAGGAACACCTACTTTAGAATGCTGTTCATTTACTATAGCTCAGCGTTCAATACCATAGTGCCCTCCAAGCTCATCACTAAGCTAAGGACCCTGGGACTGAACACCTACCTCTGCAACTGGGTCCTTGACTTCCTGCCGGGACATCCCCAGGTGGTGAGGGCAGGCAACAACACATCCGCCACACTGACTCTCAACACAGGGACCCTCAGGGTTGCGTGCTTAGTCCCCTCCTGTACTCCCTGTTCACCCATGACTGCGTGGCTGTGCACGACTCCAACACCATCATGTAGTTCGCCGACATCACACCATTTTGAGCATCTTGACTGGCTGCACACCACTTGGTATGGCAACTACTTCGCATCTGACCGCAAGGCACTACAGAAGGTAGTGCGGACAGCCAAGTACATCACTGGTGCCGAGCTCCCTGCCATCCAGTACCTCTATACTAGGCTGTGTCAAAGGAAGGCCATAAAAATTGTCTAAGACTCCAGCCACCAAAGTCATAGACTGTTCTCTCTGCTACTGCACGACAAGCGGTACCAATGCACCAATTCTGGAACCAGCATGACCCTGAACAGCTTCCACCATAAGCCATAAAACTGCTAAATAGTTAGTTAAATAGTTAAAAGGACATAATCTGGGTCATAAATTGCAATGCTTTCATTTGATTCAATACTTGAATACCGGTACTTAAAACATCTTAAGCCTCAAATTGCTCTGAGGCATTCCAAATGCCTGTAGTATTACATGGTGACATGGAGCACTTACAAGGAGCAAACTTTAGCTGTCTTTGAATCTTTGGCATCTTTGGAGATTTGAAGGCATGTTCAATTATAATGTCAAACCTGAAACCTCAACTGCTCTCTCTGTCAGTTTAATACTAAAAGCTATGGTTGGTTAATTTAGCTCTCTCAATAATTAAAATATCCAATGTGAAATACCCATAGCTCTCTGAAAGTGTTGTATCCGGCTACGGATGCATCTCATTGTAACACAATCCAGGGTATCCATATGTAGTTGTATTTGCATTTATCAAATACCTATACAATTTCCACTCAGTATGTCACTTTTAGAACAGCCATGCAACTATCTCAGAAATCCGCTCTATCCCAGAGTAGAGTAGGATTAACAGACTGATGATTATAAAACACTAATGAGGATATTTATATGCAGCCACCATAGGTCAAGGATGAGATTAAACACCACTGTCTTCAGTACTTATGAGTGAAACAGAGGATCTGGCTTTACAAATGAATATCATTGCATAGACCCTCCATTTTATGCAGAAGATAATGAGATACCCGCTCCTCTGTCTTCCTTGTCTGCTTCCTCTGTCACGTTCCTCTTCCTGGAAATGACTGGACCAAAGCGCAGCGTGGTACGAGTTCATGATATTTTATTTAATCAGAACACTTGAACAAAAATAACAAAGAGAAAAACAAACAGTTCTGTAAGGTAACTATACAGAAAACAACTACCCACAAAACACAGGTGGGAAAAGGCTACCTAAGTATGAGTCCCAATCAAAGACAACGATAGACAGCTGCCTCTGATTGAGAACCACACCCGGCCAAACACAAAGAGATAGAAAACAGAAATAAAGAAACTAGAATGCCCACCCTAGTCACATCCTGGCCTAACCAAAATAGAGAATAAAAGCCTCTCTATGGCCAGGACGTGACAGTACCCCCCCCCCCCCCCCCCAAAGGTGCGGACTCTGGCCGCAAAACCTGACTCTAAAGGGGAGGGTCCGGGTGGGCTTCCTTTACGGCGGCGGCTCTGGTGCGGGACGTAGAACCCCCTCCGCCTCTGGCTCCCCCCACTTTGGTGGCGCCTCTGGTGCGGGGACCCTCGTTGCGGGCCCCGGACTGGGGACCCTCGTTGCGGCCCTGGACTGGAGGCCGTCGTTGGAGGCTCCGGACTGGGGACCGTCGCTGGAGGCTCCGGACTGGGGATCGTCGCTGGAGGCTCTGGACTGGGGACCGTCGCTGGAGGCCTGGTCCTTGGAGGAGGCACAGCATGAACCAGGCTGGGGAGACCTACTGGAGGCCTGGTCCTTGGAGGAGGCACAGGATGAACCAGGCTGGGGAGACTTACTGGGGGCCTGGTCCTTGGAGGAGGCACAGGATGAACCAGACTGGGGAGACCTACTGGAGGCCTGGTCCTTGGAGGAGGCACTGGATGGACCGGGCTGTGGGGGAGCACTGGAGTTCTGGTGCTTAACACTTGCACCTCTCCTCTTGGCTGAATGCCCACTTTAGCCCGGCACGGGCGGAGCGCAGGCATAGGACGCACTGAGCAGTCACAGCGCACCGGAGACACAGTGCGCAGAGCCGGCGCAGGATACCCTGTGCCGAAACGGCACACCGGAGACCAAGAGCGCTGAGCTGTCACAATCCGCCCTGGCTGGATGCCCACTCTATTGTGGTACTTACGGAGAGCTGGCTCCGAGCGCACCGGGCTGTGCATGCGCAACGGAGACACGGTGCGCTTACCCGCATAACACGGTGCCTGCCCGTTCACTCGCTCCCCGCGGTAAGCACGGGAAGTTGGCTCAGATCTATAGCCTGACTCCGCCAATCTCCCCGTGTGCTTTTGGGGGGCTGCCTCTCGTGCCTGCTTCGATGACTTGCCTCCTCATATCACCGCCGCTCCTCCCTCGCTGCCTTTATTTCCTCCTTTGGGCTGCGATATTCCCCAGCCTTTGCCCAGGGTCCTTTACCGTCCAGGATTTTCTCCCAAGTCCATGAGTCCGAAAAACGCTGCTCCTCCTTACCACGCTGCTGGTGGTGGGTAGTTCTGTCACGTTCCTCTTCCTGGAAATGACTGGACCAAAGCGCAGCGTGGTAGATGTTCATGATATTTTATTTAATCAGAACACTTGAACAAAAATAACAAAGAGAAAAACGAACAGTTCTGTAAGGTAACTAAACTATACAGAAAACAACTACCCACAAAACACAGGTGAGAAAAGGCTGCCTAAGTATGATTCCCAATCAGAGACAACAATAGACAGATGCCTCTGATTGAGAACCACACCCGGCCAAACACAAAGAGATAGAAAACATAAAAATAAAGAAACTAGAATGCCCACCCTAGTCACACCCTGGCCTAACCAAAATAGAGAATAAAAGCCTCTCTATGGCCAGGGCGTGACATCCTCCCAACACTTGATTTCACAGGTGAGGGTAGTGGAAGCCATGTGCTTTCATCGAAGCACAATGGCTTCCCCATAAAGCTTCCATTTTCTGTTGTGGGTTTTAAAAGGATAGAGGTATGGGACATCTGGAACAGATACACACAGACAGCTGTATTGTATCTGTCCTGGTCACTGTAGGCTGTAGTTTATTGCTCAATACTATTCTCTTTCACAATGTGGTCTCCAGTGTTCAAACCAGTTTATGCCACAAAGAAACCCTATGTCATCATTGGAATTTGAGTTATTCTGTTTTTATATGGTAGAGAATCAGATGTGTGGTACGTAAGGAATATGTCTTATCCTAATACATTGTTTGGGTGTTTACAAGAGCTGACAGGAATACACAAATACTGTAGCACACCAATGTTGAACATGAGTGTGGGTGTAGGTGCATCCGTCCAAACCAACCATATGGTATATCCCTATGATGTAGAGCTAATTGTCTCCAACCCCGACAGTAACACAGTGAGGGGGAAGCAGCAGATGAAGTCACTGCTGCCTGAGTACACACAGCCATTCTGACCGTTTATTTCAGTGTGTAATTACACAAGCAACCAACTAACCATCTCAATTTCATTAGCGCACTTCACTGTTGGTCTGCTAATCCTATGGCCAGACATGGAGATGAAACACCAGCTTTGTGAGTTTTAGGGGAGAGCTGTGCAGCTTGTATACAGTCACTGTCAGCCACTGAGACCAGACATCAGGGACCACATTGGAAACAAGTGGAATCGCTATACCGTGTTATCGCCTAGGTTGTACCCAGTGCATATTTTTCCAAATAAATCAATCGCCTGGACCAACAGGTCTCCTAGACCTAGGAGAACATAGCAGTAGCCACCGAGATGCCAGGATGTACACAGACCTGTAGCACGATGACAGGCTGGGTGTGATACTGTATATCACAGGCTGGGTGTGATACTGTGATACTGTGGTACATGATATAATTGTGCTTTTTTTTTTTCTTCACTCAGTTTTTTTGTAAACTGATAAACATTTCTTCTGCCTTATCAGCTAGAAGAAATTTATGTTTTTATCAACAGAGTTATCTTGTATTTGAATAGCACATGCTTGTGCTCAGGCCATGGTTGAGTAAATGAAGCATAACCTGTACAGAACCTGGAAAGTGGTTAAACATTAAAAGGGAAAACATGCTCTGCAGCTGTGTCAACACGCTCCAACTATGTTTACTTATAATATCTCACTGGGCCAAGTAATGCACCTCCTTTCTTCTACAGGCTCTTTGTGAACTTCCCCTCCTCCAAGCAGTACTTTAGCCAGTTCCAACAAGTTGAGGACCCTGAGGAGCTGGAGAGGAGTGCCCAGCTCAGGAAGCACTCACGCAGGGTGATGAACGCCATCAACACCCTGGTGGAGAACCTCCATGACGGGGACAAGATTGTGTCTGTTCTGAAGCTGCTGGGCAAGGCCCATGCACTCAGACACAAGGTGGAGCCTGTCTACTTTAAGGTGAGGAAGAACCAGGCAGTATGTTTTCACATTACCATTATCCACAGGCACACCAAAGCAAATGTATCACTCATTCCATTTCCCTCTCTCTCTTTCTCAGATCCTGTGTGGGGTGATTCTGGAGGTGCTGGTTGAAGACTTTCCTGATTACATCACTCCAGAGGTGGCAGGGGCTTGGACCAAACTGCTGGATGCCGTCTACTGGCATGTGAAAGGTGTGTATGAGGAGGTGGGCTGGGCCTCCAGCTCTGTTGTGTGAACCATCTGTCTGTCTGGGTCAAAGTAACCGTCAGTGACTACTGTGGACTCCCGGAGACTGACTACTACTGGAACTTGGCTTAAGAGGAGGACGATCTACGTCTGACCATTCAGGGGAAAAAATGTATCTTTCCAGAGCTCAAAAAATCTTCCTATGTATCATCATGGCTCCCTCCCTGTATCTTTCCTATGCCCCACTGTGGGGTGTGTTCTTCTGATGGACTCTCTTATGAATGATGGGGTGGTGGTTTGTGCTGACTTTGGTTGGAATGTGTGTGAATGGCCATATGTGTGTATGCGTTTATGTTTGAGGTAGAGCATAAGCCCTACACAGACTGATAGAATCGTGGATGTCTCTTCAGGTACACTGCCATGAGATTATGTTGAAGATTGAGGATGGGCAGACATAAGAACTGTATTATGTCATAGAGACAGTCTAAACGTACACTCTCATACACATGTTTTTATCTTTACACCAAAAACAGATATACAGGGGAGAGTATGTCTTCTGCTAATCACTCAGTTGTTAACCTGGGTTGTGCCTTTCTTTATCCCTGACACTGACATCAAGATCTTTGTTCATTTCATGTGATGCTTTGCTGGTGTTTCCTGGGCAGTATATTGTATTTCAGAATCAGTCACCCTTCAGAATCAGATCCACTTCACTGTCTCACAAAATGAGAAATAACTTGTGAGGTGTGGTGTCCACATTTAAGCAATGTAAATGTTTTTTGTATCAATGCCTGTATCTGCATAATAACATAATAAAGCAAAACAATGATTATATCTATAATGAAATTATGACATGCATATTATTCTTAATCCCTTGTTTTTCACTGTGAGGTATTAGCACGCTCTTTCCTCCTGCTGTGGCCTACTCCCTGTGAGTCAGCAGTCCTAACGATAGGTGGATTAGCAGGAGGCCTAAAGTTATTTATACCTCCCATTTCACCAGACACTCAGAGAGAATTGCTCAGTTCTGAATCCAGCCACCTCTCCCTGCACATCATTGATTGTTGTGGGAACACAAGTGCACACGTTGCCTTTCACACCAGCATCAATAAAGACTTGTGTACCGTATGTGCTCCCCCATACCAACCTACTGTATATAGATATCATTACACAATAGAAGGTGCAGTAACAATACATTAGTATAATGAGTCTGGATTACTTAATGACTTCTATGAAGGTGCAATAGAACTACTAGTGATATGTTATTTACATATATGCCGAATCTGATAATGAAAACAATGACATGAACACACACAAACATTAAGACAGCTGTGCTTTGTCCCCAAGATGAAGGCTTAATCTAGGTTTTCATTATATAAATGATTTTACACAAGATCAAGTTCAAGTAAACTCAAGAATTCTAGTAGCCTACAAGTGCATGCATTCTTTGTTTAATATAGGCTACACGCTCTACTCTATCAAAGCCCTGAGACATTACACAATAAAGACAAAACACTCATTATGACTTTAAGCATGAGAGTATGCTACTACAGCAAAATCAAGGTCCATAACAGCCCTGCAGCGCTAGTTCAACCCACACCACATGAATGGCCACAGTACATAGCGCCCCTGTAAAGCTACACTAGTGGCGATGGAGGATTAAAAGGTTGAGCTCAGACCACAAACACTACTTTCTGTTTACCTCCTGCCCTTGCAACAGGGCCTTCACCTGATCTGAGCTAATCCCACAGGCTAATCTTGCCACTAGCTTGAGAGCCACAGGAATCATTCTACTCTCCCTCAATGGGAGGAATGGTCCCAGTGTTCTAACCCAGCTGCAGTCCCAAAACGGGATACATGTGATAGGACCATGTGCACCACTACGATGGTCCTCACCACTATTGCTGTCATCCTATACAGAAAGTTCTCAAACCGAGTCGAACCGTAAGTACTCTTATTTTTACTCTTTATCATCCTCTCCCTCTTGCTCTGGTCACGTTCACTTCTTGAGGGAAAACCTAGTTGATAATACACAGAGCCACATGTATCTGGTCACATGTACAGGTAAGGTTGACAGATTTTGTGAAATGTATCTTGGTTGGTTCGATATATATATTTTTTTTAATAGTTTTTGGTTGCTTTGTACTTACCTCTTGCATCACGGTGTTATGTCACACAGTGCATCAGAACTGTTAACGGTTGTGTATTTTGATACTGCCATGGAATTTGTGTACTGTTTGTAAGTGTTCTCATGTCCTTCATGGAAAATTACAGCAAATATCCCAATAGCACTGAATGTAAATTATTTGAACAGATATCTAATTACCAATCAAACATGAAATCAAACATTGATCAAAATGTGATTACTCTAAGGGGTAATCATCTAAATGCTAGATAAATTATGCTATATCACTGAAAGTATCCTGAAAGTCATGGCTTGTCTTCCTCAAATCATACACAATCTTGATCGAACATCAAGTGGAAAGTTTCCAGGTTAGCGCTGCAGCTGCAACCTGGACTCAGGGATAGACGTAACATAGTAAAGAAAAAATCTTTGACACTCACATTAGTATGATATGCTACGTTTGGTATGGTATGTATTATAATTTGTGGTGCTAAGTAGTTGCAAAGTTGTTAATTACCTAAAATGCTAAAGTTGTCCATGATGAAATTCGAACACGCAACCTTTGGGTTGGTAGACGTTCATGTTATACCTCCCTCCTTAAATAACCTTCTGTCTTATGTAACCACAAAACACAACATATCATACTAATTTGAGTGTCCCGGACAGAGTGGCTATATATTAACAAAATTGCAGCTAATGTAGGGATGCATCTGAGCTCTTGAGCTCTTGCATCTGAGCTCAAAAATGCATCTGAGCTCTTGAGCAGAGGGCTGCTAATTGACTCTAAGTGCAATCCTCTCAGCCCCCCTGGCCCTGCATGACGACTCACATGGCAACAGCACATAATGTCATGTGGCTGCAGCAACATATCAAGCTCAAAAGCATGGACAAATATTCATTATGTGATTATATCAAATTAGGATCCATAGTTTTATCAGTCTTACTGACAAGTCAAGAATTGTAATGAAGCTTCAATATGTGCTAACATCAACAACACTGGATTGATGAATGTCCCTCATCTCCCATTTCAGGCACAATGTTGATGATGCCAATGAGGTGCCCTACATGAAGAGCAATGGAGTGGACCCTAAGAAATAACAACCCTCACAGCAGACGTAGCTCTAGTCTACAGTTTACATGGTACATAAAAGTAAAATAACAAGTAGCCACAGAACTGAATGCTGTCTGATATTTCAAGATGTGGAAAGGAATGCAAGAGGAGGAGGGGAAGAGAGAGGGAGGGAAAATTGAACATGTGGCAGAAGTAGAGATGCATGAAGTGAGAAGATGTATGCCCGTTCCACATTAAGCTTTCAAGTACTCACCACTACGCTGCTCCCACTAAATGATTTAGTGGCAGAACAACAATTCATCAGCTCAGAGGAAGGTTATTATAAATGCATTACCTCCCCAAGCCTACCAGTTCAATGGAGTCGTGCAGGGCCTCATAAATATGGGTCAATAAAGGGACACACAAAAGACTCAGGATGAATGAAATAGGCTTTATTGTATTAGTGTGAACTTTCACCCTTCCTGTGCGTAGAAGCTCTCAGATCTGAGGTGGGTCTTTTCAAATGAAGAGACGTGAGTTTATTCATTTATTCATAGCATGATATCTCCCTAAATGATTAATGCCCCCCCGCATGTAAGCTTTTATGCACCCTCTTTTCTCTCTTTTCTTCCAGACACGAACTGAAGACAGGTCTTCACCTTGATGGTTACACATCTGGTGAGTTCTCAATGGCTGCATTCTATGTCTCAAACTTAAACACCAGAAATGGAGAAGTACTACTGGATTACTACTCATTACTACTACCTGAGATCTACACAAAACCTACTGGTTTTACTACTTGATTGCTATTTAGATGTGTAGTAAACCAGTAGTGATTTATATAGTAATTTAAGTAGTAATGAGTGATGCATTGAGACGTTTCACTACTGGTGAACACTACATATTTCCTATTCAAGTCAATACATAATTCTTCCTTGATGACTACTGAGCTTTTGGGTATCTGCTACTTAAAAACTTCTTCGGGATCGGTGTCCCTTCCACGGGACGGTTGAGCTAACATAGGCTAATGCGATTAGCATGAGGTTGTAAGTAACAAGAACATTTCCCAGGACATAGACATATCTGATACTGGCAGAAAGCTTACATTCTTGTTAATCTAACTGCACAGTCCAATTTACAGTAGCTATTACAGTGAAATAATACCATGCTATTGTTTGAGGAGAGTGCACAATGTTGAACATGAAAAGTTATTAATAAACAAATTAGGCACATTTGGGCAGTCTTAATACAAACATTTTAATAGAAATGCAATGGTTCATTGGATCCGTCTAAAACTTTGCACATACACTGCTGCCATCTAGTGGCCAAAATCTAAATTGCACCTGGGCTGGAATAATACATTTTGGCCTTTCTCTTGCATTTTAAAGATGGTGGTACAAAACAAATACAAAATAATGGTTGGTTTTCCTCTGTATTATCTTGTACCAGATCTATTGTGTTATATTCTCCTACATTCCTTTCACATTTCCACAAATTTCAAAGTGTTTCCTTTCAAATGGTACCAAGAATATGCATATCCTTGCTTCAGGGCCTGAGCTACAGGCAGTTAGATTTGTGTATGCCATTTTAGGCGAAAATTGAAAAAAAGGGTACGATCCTTTAATACCTACACATACCGACACAATTCCTACATGTTCACTATTGAATAACTATGTAATGCCTTCACATTACTGCTCTATGCCTACTCAATCCCTAATGAATAACTACTGCCATTTGTGTGTGAAGTGTTATGTCACTACTGATCACTACTGAAAAAAAAGTGGGATACATGCCAGCAAAGCCATTACACAACACTAAACAATACATTAATTGCACTGAAACAAACAGTGCCCACAAACGGCCTATATAAAGCTGTCTCAACAGCAGTCCCAACATCTTACCACTGCCACACCTGGCTATCAGCGGAGCTTAGTCTCACAGCGAAACAGTTAATTCAGCCTCATTTACTGCCTTTTAGAACAACATAGCTGATATGGCTGACTTGCCATAGCTGATATGATTGACTTCCAAATGTGGTTTCTAATGACAATTAAGATGTACAAACAATGGCATAAGGGGACAACAAGCGGATTAGAGGCAATCCGTAATTTTGATTAAGACATTAATGAGCGAGCTAGGACAGACCTAGTCAATATAACTATTTGTTTTGCACTTTTGAAATGTACAGGAACAGAATTCAGAACATGGGCCGTTCTTACAGTGTTCTCCCTGTACCCCAAATCAGAACCGTAGGATAAATAAGGGGGGCATATAAGCAGACAATGAAAGCTCTTACATTATTCAATGATTACATTTCTCTAAAACAGGTTATAGGCTACATGTGCACAACGAAGTAGAAGAAATTAAGAGGGGTAAATAGACCAAATTATTAGGGTGAGGCACATGGGCTACTAACATCTTACTACACAACATACACTTAGTATTACTTTCTTAGCTACAGTATAAATATCTCCCTGGCATATTACATCATTTATGCAGCAGCATACAATATCTTTTGGGCTCACCTTGTTGTGTTGTGCTCACTTGAACAGGAAGGTGGGCACGGCGGTCCTTCGTGGGCAAATTTTGTCATCAAAGTCTGGCATTCTCTGGATTTATGGTGCTTTCAAAACAACTGGGGACTCTGTAAAAAACAAGGTAGAATCATGATGACGACATTGATCTTCAGGTCATAGCTCTAGAAAAAGGCCGGATTTACAATTCCGAGTTGGATGGCCGTTCAAAACTTATTTTCCCAGTCGGATCTCGTTTATTCCCGACTTCCCAGTTAACTTGACATCAGTGAGTTCAAGACTTCGCAGTTCTGAGTTAACAGTTGTTTTGAGCGCGGCACAAATCATGCTTCATTGACAGCATGGCCAAGGTTGAATGTTTATCATTTTAAACTTGTAAAAGAGCCCCTTAATCCCAGATTTTTAAAAAATATATGATTTAACCAGGTAGGCCAGTTGAGAACAAGTTCTGTGACCACACAGCTACTCCACTGAATAGCAGGCCGGGGATTGCTTTGCAATGCTTGCAGTTAGCCACTGTCACTGATTCCTTCCAAACCACTCGTTTTTGAATTCGTGATTTCCAACTTGTTGTGTAATGTTTATGTCCAATGGCCGATGAGCACTGATATGTTTTATCTTTACTATTTCTCTTCATATGACAAGGATTAAAAAGGATTTGCCAGTAGATTATCAACTTGATCCATGATGATGACTGCTAGCAAAGATTTTGGAAGTATGATGTTGACATGATCAGTCCATTCAAAACTACTGTACATAAAGCGTGATTTGAAATCATTTTACCTGTGGCCAATGACCTTGAGCCTTCTTGGATGGGCACTTCTAATGTAACTCTATGGTAGCACCCAAGGGGATATAATTTTCTAGCTCTGCCCTTAGACTTGGCAGTGATGTAGTGTCCCCATGAGTGACAGAACACTGAGCCAATCACGCTGAAACGCTATTTTCTGCTGGCTTGCCCCACCACCACAGAGAGCACTGAGCTAGGCTGAAACACCTGCATTTTGAAGCTACCTTACTCATGAAAACAAAAAAGAGACCATGTTTGTATGCGGCTTTATTAACTCAATGATATATTTTTTTTTACATTGTTTGCAAACTGATATGTAACACGTATTAATTCCAAAATAATATGCAAACAGGCAAGCCCCACCAATTTTTTTTATATACTGTACATTTATTTATTTTACCTAAAAGTGTGGTGCTCAAAAAATGCCCTGAATGACGAATCGCCACTGATTAAATTACATATTTACACTTTTGTTAATCCCTTTGAGGCCTTGTCTTCATTCAGCTTTGACTTCTTCAGGATCAGTGGGTCCCCCATGGGACGGTTGAGCTAACGTACGTTAATGCGATTAGCATGAGGTTGTAAGTAACAGGAACATTTCCCAGGACATAGACATATCTGATTTTGGCAGAAGGCTTACATTCTTGTTAATCTAACTGCACAGTCCAATTTACAGTAGCGATTACAGTGAAATAATGCCACACTATTGTTTGAGGAGAGTGCACAGTTTTGAACTTGAAAAGTTATTAATAAACAAATTAGGCACATTTGGGCAGTCTTGATCCAAAAATGTAACATAATGCAATGGTTCCTTGGATCAGTCCAAAACGTTGCACATACACTGCTGCCATCTAGTGACCAAAATCTAAATTGCACCTGGGATGGAATAATACATTATTGCCTTTCTCTTGCATTTCAAAGATGATGGTACCAGATCTAAAGTGTTATATTCTCCTATATTCCCTTCACATTTCCACAAACTTCAAAGTCTTTCCTTTCAGATGGTATCAAGAATATGCATATCCTTGCTTCAGGGCCTGAACTACAGGCAGTTAGATTTGGGTATGTCATTTAAGGTGAAAATTGAGAAAAAAGGGTCCGATCCTTAAAAGGTTTTTAACTATCTTCAGATTCTCTTTTTTGTTGCAGCCATGTTTCTCCATCACGTAATCTTTTAGAAAATAAAGACAAGCACCAGAGACAACAAAATATAAGCCATTATCAATTATTTGCAATCAGAGGTCATATAAGACAACACAGAAAAACATTTGCATACAAGCACACATACTTATTAGCTAGCATGACGAAAACAGAGGCTACAAAGCTACATTCCAATGGGGCTAGCAAACAACTAGGCTAAACACAACACCGTTTTGGCTAGCAATCTTTTTGTTGAGGTAAAAAGTTTATATAAACTGCTAAACAACAACATGAAACTATTCAGAAAACATAAACAAGAGTTAAACTTACAGATGGTGGCAGCATAAAGGCTATGAAAGACAGGATGATGAAGGATGGAAGATGATTACATTCGGAATTGTCAAAAACAGTAGCTAGCCAACAACAACCAACTACTTCCTGTTTTGCCTTCATCTGCGGTTGAGAAAAGCCTGTGTAATCTGGCAATCGTGTTGAAATGACTTATTTCCTACCAACATCAAGTAGTAAAACCTATACCTGATTACTATTGAAAAGCCTGTGTAGAAAAGCTGTAGAATTTTAACTACATATTTACTACATGCATCATGTAGTAAAAAGCTCAACCTGATTACTACTGTAATCACTACTGTTTTCATGCTGAACACTACAAAACACTACTTGTGTATCTTGAGTAGTGCATCATCTACACAATCCTTACAAGTCTCTACATAGTCACTACTGCACGAATAGGTTTTGTGTAATAATTCAGTAGTACTTTTTCATGCGGTACTTACAGTAAGTACTTACAGTAAGTAAAAATACTTTAAAGTACTACTTAAGGAGTTTGAGGGTATCTGTATTTTACTTTACTATTTATATTTGACAACTTTTACTTTACTACATTCCTAAAGAAAATAGTACACTTTTTACTCCATACATTTTCCTTGACACCCAAAAGAACTCGTTACAATTTGAATGCTTAGCGGTACAGGAAAATGGTCCAATTCACAGACTTATCAAGAGAACGTCCCTGCCTCTGATCTGGCAGACTCACTAAACACAAATGCTTCGTTTGTAAATTATGTCTGAGTGGCGGAGTGTGCCTCTGGCTTAATATAAGGAATTTTATGTATTTTTACTTTTACTCAAGTATGACAATTGTGTAGTTTTCCACCTCTGAATGTACCACTGCTGATTGAAGCTCCTTGCTAACATGTTAACTCCTGTGCTTTGGGTATTTTTTCAGTCTAGTTTGACAGGCAAACATTCTATAACCTAAACCCCAAAATGGGTATGTTACAGACAACAGCAGCAGCTCCATCTCAGTCATCTGGAATTGATGCAGCTGGCGCCATTGTCTCTCCAGTGTTCAGAGACTGTGCATTGCCACGGGAAAAGCATCCGGAATTAATAACAAGCCAGGGCAGGCCAGCACAACAAGGATCTTTTTTTATCACATCTTCAATCCCCCATCTGTCCTGCAGATCCCTCTAATGTTATTTCGGCAGAGGACAGTCCCAGGAGGCCTCCCTCCTCCTTCTTGAGGCAGGAGAATTCCATTTCTGGGAATGAAACCTCAACCAATCACATCTTGGTGGAGCTGAATCTACAGAACAACATCTTGGTTTATTGTGGGTTTCTTGTTTTGTAGAGTTGGACGTTTTCTTAAGGCTTAAAGAAGGCCAATGGTCAATGTAAAACTGTTGGAAAGTGTTCCGTGCCTCAAAAAACAGTAGTTTTCTTTGATTGTCATTTTTTGTCTTTGAGCAAATAGGGCTATACAGATTTGTGTCCATTGAGTAAATTATAATGGCTTTTAAAGAAGAGGCAGAACTTTAAAATTCTGCACTTTAAATGGTAGGATGTTTTTGGTAATCTTTCACATTCCTAAAGTGACCTAAATATTGTTTTTGACTGAAACAAGGAGCTATGGATAAGCAATATGTTTAAAATGAATCGCTTGAACCCATAAATATTTGACCAAATGTCAGAGAACATAAATGTCTTGTAGTGAAGATGTGTGTGCCATGGCTACTCAATCTAAAGCGCAATGGAAAGAGGCATCTGTTTTGTACCCCTCTGTCAACCCTCTCCAGTCACAATGCATTGCTATGTGGTGAAAGAAAGCCTGCAATGAATCACCTCTTTCCCTACACCTTTAGCATCCCGTTGGTCCCATTGAAGGAGCAACAGTCAGAAAGAGGTGTGTTACTAGTCTGCCTATGTTCAAAACACCGCTCCAACTTTACTTTACATTTTTAAAAGCAGCTAGGTGTCACCTTAGTAAACGTCTGCCTTGAGTCAGAGCTTGGTTATGATGGTGGTTACTGGTAGGACGGTTTGTTACAGAATCGACTTTCCTTTGACATGTCATCTTACAACCTGCTTCTTCTCTCTAAAGCAAAAATGATGTCTGTTCTTTGCTCTCCCCACCTGATCAAATAAAGAGATTGGAAAAAAATTATTTAGTTTGTACATATTTTTATGGCCTTGGTTTTAATTTTCCCTTGTTGTAGGATACCTACTCCCAAATGTTGCATTGTATGTACTGCATGATGACCGTTACTGTATTACCACTTATAAGAGACCCTTCAACATGTAACATACACAGTCTGAGATATTGAATCTGTTCATGCTTGTTTTTTAACCACTCCAAACAAGAAGAATTAAGTAGATGCCTAGGAAGATGTCATTTGACCTCATAAGGATAAAATACTGATCACAAACGTGAGCAGGTAAATATAGCTCTGCTGCTGACACAACAGCCTTGTGTTATTCACTTCCAATCTCACCAGGCGTCAACATGACAGTGGTTACTATCAAATCATTAGACTGGCAAATGACCCCACAAATTGGTTGAAGGACCTTGAAAAAGGTCCATAAAGAAGCCAAACGAGTCAGGTTTTGGAAGACGCACGGCTCTCGACCTTCGCCTCTCCAAAGTCCACACGGGAGTTGCAGCGATGGGAAAAGACCCTAACTACCAAATAGATACCACGAAATTGGGGAGAAAATTGGGTAAAAAAAACAAAAAAAACAAGAAGAAGCCAAAGGAAAACACCTATGGTGTTACAGGCAACACAATATTATCTTTGCTAATAACACCAGCTTCATGACAATAACAAGATGTTCCTGAATAAATAGTTTGCAAATGCAGACTTTGGGAGAGGGTATAGCAGACTTTCATTACCTCTGATCTCCCCACCTCCCTCAAAACTACAAAGGGATGGCAATACCCACTAGAGATAAATGGAACAGTCGCTGTTACAACAACCATGAACAACCCAAAAAACGTGAAGCGGTGGTTAGAGGTCCCTCCATCTTCTACAAGCCTCCTCAGAGTAAGGCCTGGAGTGGAGACATCTGAAAGGGCCTTTGAGTGCTGGGGAAGTGGTCAAGGGGGAAAGTTGTTAGTAAGGCTGTTACTGTCCCACTAGACACACTCTAGTTGAATCAATGTTGTTTCCATGTTATTTCAATGAAATTACGTTGAACCAACCGCCACACTGGCAGTCACGAGTCATGACCACAGTCAAATTCCACGTGACTGTTGAGGTATATAGGCTTCTCCAAAACGGCGTGCTGGTGGTCATTAGCAGCCTACCAAACTTGCTAACGGCCAGTCGTTAATGGCCTGGTACTCAGCGCTCTGTTGTCCCGCTAATCACTCTGGCATCAATGCAAAATGCAAATGCAATTGAAAATCAAATCAAACACTTCATGAGAGCCCTGGAATTCAGAGTTTGAGCGGAATATATTGTGTTCATATAAGCCCATGTTGTACAACATTTCTACAGGCTATACTATGAAAACAGAGTTTTGATGGCCTATGTTAAAAAGAGGAGGATCCCATAAGCTTTCTATAGGCGAGGCCTACTACATTGTAAAAAAATATAAATGCAACAAATGTTTTGGTCCCATGTCTCATGAGCTGAAATAAAAGATCCCAGAAATGTTCCATATTCACAAAAAGCTTATTTCTCTCAAACGTTGTGCACAAATTTGTTTACATCCCTGTTAGGGAGCATTTCTCCTTGGCCAAGATAATCCATCCATCTGACAGGGGTGGCATATCTAAAAGCTGATTAAACAGCATGATCATTACACAGGTGCACCTTGTGCTGGGGACAATAAAAGGTCACTCTAAAATGTGCAATTTTTCCACACAACAGAATGCCACAAATGTCTCAAGTTTTCCAGGAACGTGCAATTAGCTGCAGGAATGTCCACCAGAGCCGTTGCCAGAGAATTTAATGTTAATTTCTCTACCATAAGCCGCCTCCAATGTCGTTTTAGAGAATTTGGCTGTACGTCCAACTGGCCTCACAACCGCAGACCACGTGTCACGTTCGTCGTAACATTGAAGAGAGGAGGACCAAGGCGCAGCGTGATATAAATACATTCTTCTATTTATTATAACGTAATGAAGAATACTTAAACAGACTTACAAAACAACAAACGAACATGAAGCTATATAATGACAAGTGCAGACACAAGCAACTTACACATAGACAATCACCCACGACATACCCAATGAATATGGCTGCCTAAATATGGCTCCCAATCAGAGACAATGATAAACAGCTGCCTCTAATTGAGAACCAATCTAGGCAGCCATAGACATACAAACACCTAGACTAGACAAAACCCCATAAACATACAAAACCCCTAGACATGACAAAAACACCTACATCCCCCATGTCACACCCTGACCTAACTAAAATAATAAAGAAAACAAAGATAACTAAGGCCAGGGCGTGACACCACGTGTATGGTGTTGTGTGGGCAAGCGGTTTGCCGATGTCAACGTTGTGAACAGAGTGCCCCATGGTGGGTTATGGTATGGGCAGGCATAAGCTACAGACGACGAATACAATTGCATTTTATTGATGGCATTTGAATGCACAGAGATGCTGTACCGTGATGAGATCCTGAGGCCCATTGTCATACCATTCATCTGCCGCCATCACCTCATTTTTCAGCATGATAATGCATGGCCCCATATCGCAAGGATTTGAACACAATTCCTGGAAACAGAAAATGGCCCAGTTCTTCCATGGTCTGCATACTCACCAGAAATGTCACCCATTGAGCATGTTTGGGATGCTCTGCATGTTGCGTTTATATTTTTGCTCAGTAAATAATTACTACTGTCTAAATAAAAATATTCAAAATACTTCACCAGAGAGCATGACTTAGCCACACAGGATCATTAGCTTGTTTTAAAAATGTTGCTATGGATAGTTTCAAATCACAAGTGTGTAAGTCTATGCTTATTTGGGAATCACGGAATTTGGCAACATGAACGGCAATATGTTTCTGTCAGTGACAAGCAACTAAAATGTGTGAAGATAATATGTATTGAGTATAATATAAAATGTTGTAACAAGGAGGAGAGGAAGGGTGGGTGGAGAAGACATGTCTCTCTCCAGAATGCATGCACTCAGCTCTCTAGAATGCGCTCAGTGGTCTCCTAACAATTATTGCGCGTTAATTGTTTCATTATGTGAATTGTTTGCCCTTTGATTGTTATTTTTTTTAATCAATGTCCCATCACATACAGTTGAAGTCGGAAGTTTACATACACCTCAGCCAAATACATTTAAATTCCATTTTTCACAATTCCTGACATTTAGTCCTAGTAAAAATTCCCTGTCTTAGGTCAGTTAGGATCACCACTTTATTTTAAGAATGTGAAATGTCAGAATAATAGTAGAGAGAATGATTTATTTCAGCATTTATTTCTTTCATCACATTCCCAGTGGGTCAAAAGTTTACATGCACTCAATTAGTATTTGGTAGCATTGCCTTTAAATTGTTTAACTTGGGACAAATGTTTTGGGTAGCCTTCCACAAGCTTCCCACAATAAATTGGGTGAATTTTGGCCCATTCCTCCTGACAGACCTGGTGTAACTGAGTCAGGTTTGTAGGCCTCCTTGCTCGCACACACTTTTTCAGTTCTGCACACAAATGTTCTATAGGATTGAGGTCAGGGCTTTGTGATGGCCACTCCAATTCCTTGACTTTGTTGTCCTTCAGCCATTTTGCCACAACTTTATAAGTATACTTGTGGTCATTGTCCATTTGGAAGACACATTTGCGACCAAGCTTTAACTTCCTGACTGATGTCTTGAGATGTTGCTTCAATATATCCACATAATTTTACTTCCTCATGATGCCATCTATTTTGTGAAGTGCACCAGTCCCTCCTGCAGCAAAGCATCCCCACAATATTGATGCTCCCACCCCTGTGCTTCACGTTTGGGATGGTGTTCTTCGGCTTGCAATCCTCCCCCTTTTTCCTCCAAACATAACGATGGTCATTATGGCCAAACAGTTATGTTTTTGTTTCATCAGACCAGAGGACGTTTCTCCAAAAAGTATGATCTTTGTCCCCATGTGCAGTTCCAAACTGTAGTCTGGCTTTTTTATGGCGGTTTTGGAGCAGTGGCTTCTTCCTTGCTGAGCGGCCTTTCAGGTTATATCGATATAGGACTCGTTTTATTGTGGATATAGATACTTTTGTACCTGTTTTCTCCAGCATCTTCACAAGGTCCTTTGCTGTTGTTCTGGGATTGCTTTGCACTTTTCGCACCAAAGTACGTTCATCTCTAGGAGACAGAACGCGTCTCATTCCTGAGTGGTATGAAGGCTGCGTGGTCCCATGGTGTTATACTTGGTTACTATTGTTTGTACAGATGAACGTGGTACCTTCAAGCGTTTGGAAATTGCTTCTAAAAAAGAAAATCTGAGTTCTTGGCTGATTTCTTTTGATTTTCCTATGATGTCAAGCAAAGAGGCACGGAGTTTGAAGGTAGGCATTGAAATACATCCACAGGTACACCGCCAATTGACTCAAATGATGTCAATTAGCCTATCAGAAGCGTCTAAAGCCATGACATAATTTTATGGAATTTTCCAAGCTGTTTAAAGGCACAGTCAACTTAGTGTATGTAAACTTCTGATACACTCGAATTGTGATACAGCGAATTATAAGCAAAATAATCTCTCTGTAAACAATTGTTGGAAAAATTACTTGTGTCATGCACAAAGTAGATGTCCTAACCGACTTGCCAATACTATAGTTTGTTAACAAGAAATTTGTGGAGTGGTTGAAAAACAAGTTAATGACTCCAACGTAAGTGTATGTAAACTTCCGACTTCAACTGTATGTCACCAGTAGGCCTAGAAAATGTACCGTTAATCTCCAGTCATTTTGTTACATTCATTTCTGTTAATGCATGTATTAATTACAGTAATTTACCGTTCTCATTCTCGCAATGGAAACGTTGTTTGCAAAATTCACAACCTCCTACACTTGTGAGAAACAAGTTAATGTAGGAAAGTGCCCATTTGGCAATGTCTGATTTCTGATTGTCTTAACTCACTACGTCCACCCACAAATAAAATGAGATTCTCATAAAAAAATTCTTCACCTCACACAGTAAGTCAGTCTGTTTTTTTAACATCCATTGCGAATGATTTGAAATATTTTTGTTGGTAACATCCTTCCAACACCGCCAGCCTCCATAATCACCAAACCTTGGTATGAAAGACCATAATATCATGATATGATGATACCATATACAGTGCATCGGAAAGTATTCAGACCCTTTGACTTTTTCCACATTTTGTTACGTTGCAGCCTTATTCTAAAATAGATTATATTGCTTTTTTTCCTCATCAATCTACACACAATACCCCATAATGACAAAGCAAAAACTGTTTTTTAGAAAAATGGAAATAACACATTTACGTAAGTATTCAGAACCTTTACTCAGTACTTTGTTGAAGCACCTTTGGCAGCAATTACAGCCTTGAGTCTTCTTGGGTATGAGGCTACAAGCTTGGCACATCTGTATTTGGGGTGTTTCTCCCATTCTTCTCTACAGATCCTCTCAAGCTCTGTGTCAGGTTGGATGAAGAACATTGCTGCACAGCTATTTTCAGGTCTCTCCAGAGATGTTTGACCAGGTTCAAGTCCGGGCTCTTGTTTGGCCCCTGAAGGACATTCAGAGACTTGTCCCGAAGCCACTCCTGTGTTGGGGTTGAAGCCACTCCTGTGTTAGGGTTGTTGTCTTGTTGGAAGGTGAACATTCACCCTGAGATCCTGAGCGCTCTGGAGCAGGTTTTCATCAGGGATCTCTCTGTACTTTGCTCTGTTCGTTCCCTCGATCCTGACTAGTCTCCCAGTCCCTGCAGCTGAAAAACATCCACACAGCATGATGCTCACACCACCATGCTTCACCGTAGGGATGGTGCCAGGTTTCCTCCAGACGTGACGCTTGGCATTCAGGCCAAAGAGTTCAATCTTGGTTTCATCAGACTAGAGAATATTGTTTCTCATGGTCTGAGAGTCTTTAGGTGCCTTTTGGCAAACTCCAAGCTGGCTGTCATGTGCCTTTTACTGAAGAGTGGCTTCCGTCTGGCCACTCTGCCATAAAGGCCTGAATGGTGGAGTGCTGCAGAGATGGTTGTCCTTCTGGAAGTTTCTCCCATCTCCACAGAGGAACTCTGGTGCTCTGTCAGAGTGACCATCGGTTTCTTGGTCACCTCCCTGACCAAGGCCTTTTCCCACAATTGCTCAGTTTGGCCGGGCGGCCAGTTCTAGGAAGAGTCTTAGTGGTTTCAAACTTTTTCCATTTAAGACTGATGGAGGCCACTGTGTTCTTTGGGACCTTCAATGCTGCAGAATTGTTTTGGTGCCCTTCACCAGATCTGTGCTTATACACAATCCTGTCTCGGACAATTCCTTCGACCACATGACTTGGTTTTTGCTCTGACATGTACTGTCAACTGTGGGACCTTATATAGACAGGTGTGTGCCTTTCCAAATCATGTCCAATCAATTGAATTTACCACAGGTGTACTCCAATCAAGGTTGTAGAAACATCTCAAGGATGATCAATGGAAACAGGATTTTGAATTTTGAGTCTCATAGCAAAGGGACCCATTGTCATTATGGGGTATTGTGTGTAGAATGATGAGGATTTTTTTTGTATTTAATCCATGTTAGAATAAGTCTGTAATGTAACGAATTGTGGAGAAAGTCAAGGGGTCTGAATACTTTCTGAATGCCCTGAGTCATTAAAACTGCTGTATGTCCCGAGCTCACTGGCATGTAGGAAACTGTTGCAAGTTAGTTATGGCTTCGGGCCATACCAAGTTGATGTTTTGATACAATGTGGCACTTCACTAGCAAGATAGATAGAAAGGGAGGCAGACAGTCGGAATTGAGAGATGAATGTGATTGAAAGAAACAGAATTTTCATCAAGATATTTCCTGCTGTTTTTATTTTTCGGCTTTAGGCCTATGTATTTTACTTAGTTGTATTTTACTTAGTTGACATGGAAGTTATAGGTCTACTGCTGCATTGGCCTATAGGCTGTCTATGCGTTAATTTCTCTAGCCGCCAATAGACCACAGTGTATCAATTTGTCCATATTTTTACTTTTAGATTTGTATCATTTTACTTCAGATTTTATGATTAACCACGTCAGAATGATTTTGAATAAAGACGACGTTATTAGTGAAATTAAACTGTTCCACAAAAATGCGCATATAAAAATAATCATAACTGGCACACAGATCGGTAGAAATGGTAGGATAAATTATAAGCCTCCCCAAACTTGAAACTCAGGAGCTGCCTATGGTCTTTACTATAACACCCATAAAAAATTATGAACGTGCAAGCATGTGCACACAGAGGAGGTCCCGTGAAAAAACGTGCCCACCTACGGAAATCAAAGGCCCGTCCAACGGATTAATTCTGGCAACGGCCCTGGTGTGCAGTCTAAATAAACAGTGCATGCATTTTTTTGCGACTTGTATCCTAGCCTATAGGCTTATGTGTTTTGATCATGTTTGTATCACACCAAATAACCCCTGGAACAGGGTTGGAGAGCCCATAGCCTACAGAGCTTGGTGAAGCAAGACACCTGGAACAGGGTTGGAGAGCCCATAGCCTACAGAGCTTGGTGAAACAAGACTCCTGGAACAGGGTTGGAGAGCCCATAGCCTATAGAGCTTGTTGAAACATGTATTCTTATAAACCCGTATCATTAGGCAATTTCGTCTGAAAACAGAGTTTTGACTGGCCTCTATTTATGTTATGTTTTAGGAAAACAGCTAACTTCCTGCATTTCAACACAGTTTGCCATGGGGCAGAGAGAAAAATCAGCAGTTTTATAATGCTATTCTACACATATTTTCATGAGTCTGAGAAAAATGTACAGTTAAGGTAATATTCTGCTACTCGTCACATTTTGCCATGATGCTGAGAGAAAATGTTGCAGTTTTGAAGTGAAAATCTCACTTTAAAAGTTAATATTCTGTAAGCTCATACCCAAATAATGTTGACTCATCCTATACTGGTATTGGTGGCCAAAGCATGAATTTTAGAAAAAACACCCCACCTCAAACTTGTATCTCAAACAGACCATTTAAAAAATGCTTGCTATTTTCTCATAGAGGATGATGTCATCCTCCTGAGGAGGATAAACTGGCCAATCAGCAGTCTTTATTTTTATTTAACTAGACAAGTCAGTTAAGAACACATTCTTATTTACAATGATGGCCTAGGAACAGTGGGCTAACTGCCTTCTTCAGGGGCAGAACAACTCATTTTTACCTTGTCAGCTCAGGGATTCGATCTAGCAACCTTTCAGTTACTAGCCCAACGCTCTAACCACTGGGTTACCTGGTCTACCTGCAATAATATTTTTAATGACTGGTATACGCCCACACCATTCTGTTGTTGGGACACACACACACACACGGACACACACACACTTCATTACAACACAGAAAAGTATCAGAGCACAAGGTGAGACCCAGATGCAGACACAGGAGGCAGATGGTTGGAGTCTTAGATGTTTATTGATCCAAAAAGGGGTAGGCAAGAGAATGGTCGTGGACAGGCAAAAGGTCAAAACCAGTTCAGAGTCCAGGAGGTAAAGAGTGGCAAGCGGCTCGAGGTCAAGGCAGAAGGCAGGTGGGTAAAGAGTCCAGAAACAGGCAAGGGTCAAAACCGGGAGAACTAGCAAAAAGAGAATAGAGAGGGCCTCCCGGGTGGCGCAGTGGTCTAAAGGCACTGCATTGCAGTGCTAGCTGTGCCACCAGAGACTCTGGGTTCGAGCCCAGGCTCTGTCGCAGCCGGCCGCGAGGTCCATGGGGCGACGCACAATTGGCCTTGCGTCGTCCGGGTTAGGGAGGGTTTGGCCGGTAGGGATATCCTTGTCTCATTGCGCACTAGTGACTCCTGTGGCGGGCCTGGAGCAGTGCATGCTGACCAGGTCGCTAGGTGTACAGTGTTTCCTCCGACACATTGGTGTGGCTGCGCATCCGGATTGGATGAGGGCTGTGTTTATGAAGCAGCGGCTTGGTTGGGTTGTGTTTCGGAGGACGCATGGCTCTCGACCTTCGTCTCTCCCGAGCCCGTACGGGAGTTGTAGTGATGAGACAAGACAGTAACTACTAACAATTGGATACCACAAAAAAGGGGGTAAAAAAAAGAGAATAGAGAAGGCTTGGACATATAAGACAAACTGGCACAGAGAGACAGGAAACACAGGGATAAATACACTGGCACAGAGAGACAGGAAACACAGGGATAAATACACTGGGGTAAACAAGCAACACCTGGAGGGGATGGAGACAAACACACGGACAGGTGAAACTGATCAGGGTGTGACAGAAAAGCTGCTCTTTAATAATAATAATAATAAAAAAATTGGAAGGAAAATTATTTCACTCATATTGTAATTAATTATAAGTCATATTTCATAGAAATCTGGAAACACTGGACAGTTACTTTAAAGGTCGACTTTGGACAAAACCACAAATATAATATATAATATATATATATATATAATATAGTTATATCAGGTCATTTAATGCTTAAAAACAAAATTAAAACATGAATGAGATATTTGGCTACAGAAGTGAGATTTCTTACCAATCTCTACAGTTTCTGTGAAAAACAAATCCTGTGAAATGACCTCAACACTGTCACGTTCCTGACCTATTTATGTTAGTTGTTATGTGTGTTAGTTGGTCAGGACGTGAGGTTGGGTGGGCATTCTATGTTTTCTGTTTCTGTGTTGGTTTTGGGTTACCTGGTATGGCTCTTAATTAGAGGCAGGTGTTTGGCGTTCCTCTAATTAAGAGTCATATTTAGGTAGGCGTTGTCACAGTGTTCGTTGTGGGTGATTGTCTCCTGTGTCAGTATGTATGTTCGTACCACACTGGACTGTAGCGTTTGTTTGTTTCGTTTCGATGTCGTCTGTTTCCTGTACGTAAGTTTATGTTTAGTTATGTAAGTTTATGTTCAGGTTTCGTCAACGTCGTTTTCTTGTTTTGTAGTTTGAAAGTGTTTTGTTTCGTTTCGTGTGGCCATCGTATTTTTAATAAAGATGGCTTATTTCCCAACTGCTGCGTTTTGGTCTGAAGATCCTTCTCTCCTCACCTCATCCGAGGATGAGGAGAGCACAAGCCGTTACAGAATCACCCACCACGCTAAGACCAAGCGGCAAGGGAAAATTAAACGGAGTAAGGGACAGGAGAGAAAGGAGCAATGGACATGGGATGATGTTTTGGACGGAAAGGGTTGCTACACTTGGGAGGAGATCCTGGCTGGGAGGGATCGCCTCCCATGGGAACAGGTGGAGGCACTGAGGAGAGCAGAGGCTACCGGAGAGAGGAACCGGAGCTATGAGGGAACGCGTCTGGCACGGAAGCCGAAAAAGCCCGTAAGTAATTCCCAAAAATTTCTTGGGGGGGGGCTAGGAGGTAGTGGGCCAAGGGCAGGTAGGAGACCTGCGCCCACTTCCCAGGCTTACCGTGGAGAGCGGGAGTACGGGCAGGCGCCGTGTTACGCAGTAGAGCGCACGGTGTCTCCTGTACGAGTGCATAGCCCAGTGCGGGTTATTCCACCTCCCCGCACTGGTAGGGCTAGATTGAGTATTGAGCCAGGTGTCATGAGGCCGGCTCAACGCGTCTGGTCTCCAGTGCGTCTCCTCGGGCCGGCATTCATGGCACCGGCCTTACGCATGGTTTCCCCGGTTCGCCTACATAGGCCGGTGCGGGTTATTCCACCTCCCCGCACTGGTCGGGCGACCGGGAGCATTCAACCAGGTAAGGTTGGGCGGGTTCAATGCTCAAGAGTGCCAGTACGCCTCCACGGTCCGGTATTTCCGGCACCACCTCCCCGCCCCAGCCTAGTACCTACAGTGTCTACACTACGCACTAGGCTACCAGTGCGTATCCTGAGCCCTGTTCCTCCTCCACGCACTCTCCCTGTAGTGCGTGTATCTAGCCCGGTGCCTCCAGTTCCGGCACCACGCACTAAGCCACCTGTGCGTCTCCAGAGCCCTGAACACACTGTATCTTCTCCCCCTACTAATCCTGATGTGCTTGTCCTCAGCCCGGTGTCACCAGTGCCGGTACCTCGCATCAGGGATAGAGTAGGCTTTGAGAGTACAGTGTGCCCTGTCCCTGCTCCCCGCACTAGTAGGAAGGTGCTTGTCATTAGCACGGTGCCTCCAGTTCCGGCACCACGCACCAGGTCTACAGTGCACCGTATCCGGCCAGAGCCATCCGTCTCCCCAGCGCCATCTGAGCCATCCGTCTCCCCAGCGCCATCTGAGCCATCCGTCTCCCCAGCGCCATCTGAGCCATCCGTCTCCCCAGCGCCATCTGAGCCATCCGTCTCCCCAGCGCCATCTGAGCCATCCGTCTCCCCAGCGCCGTCTGAGCCATCCGTCTGCCATGAGCCTGCAAAGCCGCCCGTCTGCCATGAGCCTGCAAAGCCGCCCGTCTGCCATGAGCCTACAGAGCCGTCAGCCAGACAGGAGCCGCTAGTGCCGTCAGCCAGACAGGAGCCGCTAGAGCCGTCAGCCAGACAGGATCTGCCAGAGCCGCCAACCAGACAGGATCTGCCAGAGCCGCCAACCAGACAGGATCTGCCAGAGCCGCCAACCAGACAGGATCTGCCAGAGCCGCCAACCAGACAGGATCTGCCAGAGCCGCCAACCAGACAGGATCTGCCAGAGCCGTCAGAGAGCCATGAGCAGCCAGAGCCGTCAGAGCGCCATGAGCAGCCAGAGCCGTCAGAGCGCCATGAGCGTCGAGAGCCGTCAGCCTGCCATGAGCGTCGAGAGCCGTCAGCCTGCCATGAGCGTCGAGAGCCGTCAGCCTGCCATGAGCGTCGAGAGCCGTCAGCCAGCCATGAGCGTCGAGATTCGTCAGTCAGCCATGAGCTGCCCTTCAGCCTGAAAAGGCTAGATACCCAGAACTGCCCATCAGTCCAGAGCTGTCTCTCTGTCCGGAGCTGCCTTTCAGTCCGGAGTTGCCCCTCTATCCTGATCTCCCTCTCTATCTTCATCTACCTCTATATTCTTATCTATCCCTCTGTCTTGATTTATCTCTCTGTCCCGGTGTTGTCCTTATTAGGTAGATTATTAAGAGGATTTTGTGGGGGGAAAAAGAGGGTGGACATTCTTGGAGGGAGGAAGCTAGGATGGATTATGGTGGGGTGGGAACCGCGCCCGGAGCCTGAGCCACCACCGTGGTTAGATGCCCACCCAGACCCTCCCCTAGACTTTGTGCTGGTGCGTCCGGAGTTCGCACCTTGTGGGGGGGGTAATGTCACGTTCCTGACCTATTTATGTTAGTTGTTATGTGTGTTAGTTGGTCAGGACGTGAGGTTGGGTGGGCATTCTATGTTTTCTGTTTCTGTGTTGGTTTTGGGTTACCTGGTATGGCTCTTAATTAGAGGCAGGTGTTTGGCGTTCCTCTAATTAAGAGTCATATTTAGGTAGGCGTTGTCACAGTGTTCGTTGTGGGTGATTGTCTCCTGTGTCAGTATGTATGTTCGTACCACACTGGACTGTAGCGTTTGTTTGTTTCGTTTCGTTTCGATGTCGTCTGTTTCCTGTACGTAAGTTTATGTTTAGTTATTTAAGTTTATGTTCAGGTTTCGTCAACGTCGTTTTCTTGTTTTGTAGTTTGAAAGTGTTTTGTTTCGTTTCGTGTGGCCATCGTATTTTTAATAAAGATGGCTTATTTCCCAACTGCTGCGTTTTGGTCTGAAGATCCTTCTCTCCTCACCTCATCCGAGGATGAGGAGAGCACAAGCCGTTACAAACACATACTGGAGGAGTTACTGGCTAGCTACAAGTGGCTAGCTTAGCTAATCAACTAGCTACCGCAGTCGCGAGCACATGACCAGAATGACAAATCGATGAACCACCAAAAGCGAGACGGAAAAGCTGCTTTTAACATACCTAATTTAAAAAAAAATGTTTTAAATTATAAATGTATGTTTGAAAATTGAGAAAGGAGGAGTTCAACTGTTTTTTGTGCCCAAAGTCAACCTTTAAAGCTAATTTCCTACATTTTGCCATTGCTTATGAAGTGTTCATATGCTACCTGCAGGGCCCTAACAAAACAAAAAAAACATTTAAAGTAATTATTGGGGGGGGGGGGGGGGGGGGGGGGGGAATTGACCTGTTCTGAACATTGGAGTTGCATCATGCAGCCTTAGAAATCTCTAGCCACTTTAATAATAAAAAAAATGAATGTAATAAATGTATCACTAGTCACTTTAAACAATGTCACTTTATATAATGTTTACATACCCTACATTACATCTCATATGTATATACTGTACTCTATACCATCTACTGCATCTTGCCAATGCCGTTCGGCCATCACTCATCCATATATTAATATGTACATATTCTTATTCATTCCTTTACACTTGTTTGTATGAGGTAGTTGTTGTGAAATTGTTAGGAATTGTTAGATATTACTACACGGTCGGAACTAGAAGCACAAGCATTTCGCTACACTCGCATTTACATCTGCTAACCATGTGTATGTGACCAATAACATTTGATTTGATTTAGAATGTATTAGAAATCAAAACATACAGCTTAAGGTTTGTATCACAACTAAAGTTGCATAAATAATTAAGGATATAAGAGGACCTGTTTCAAATAATCACTTTGTTAACTGTGCTCAATACAGAATAGCTGCACGTGCGCACTCCCTCTGAAATCGGTTGGGAAAAATATATTTTATATTTTATTCAGCTATATTCAGTTGCTATATTCACTCTTACTATAACATTATATAAAATAATGCCATGGGAATTATAAGCAAACCATGTCTGCTAAATGAACTAGTGTAGCCTACAGCCATATTGCATAGCCAGATCATGGCCTAACATAAGGACAACTCAGAATATGCTATTCTGTTCTTCTGAAATAGGCAACATTTTCTTCATATCATAATTTTCTTTAGACCTGCCTAAAATAAATAGATTGATTGTAATGTGTAGGCTATATTAAATGGATTTGTTGAGAGTTTTTTTTATGTAGATGTTCCAAAGGTCTGCATCAGTGGCTTGTAGGCTGTGTGGAAGCCTATGTACGCTAAATGTGTTTATGTTAATTAACGGTCAATTACCGTGAGACCGACAGTTATTTGCATGACACTTACCTTCTGACACAATTTCATGATCTCTCCTGCCCTACTTATTAGGAGCTCAAATAGAATTGGTTTGATCCCACCTCACAAATTTAAGTGCTCTGTGTTGTTGGTGCTGGAATGGGAAGGGGACAAGATGTTTTGCATGTAACCAATAAAGTTTTCAAGATCTATAACTTTCAAATACAAAACGCAGCATCATATGATGCAAAATGCATCATACCGGCTGTATTTCGAAAGTTATATATCTTGAAAACTTGATTTTTTTTTTTTTATTTATTTTTTTTTTATCCCGTTTTCTCCCCAATTTTCGTGGTATCCAATCGCTAGTAATTACTACCTTGTCTCATCGCTACAACTCCCGTACGGGCTCGGGAGAGACGAAGGTCGAAAGCCATGCGTCCTCCGAAGCACAACCCAACCAGCCGTACTGCTTCTTAACACAGCGCGCCTCCAACCCGGAAGCCAGCCGCACCAATGTGTCGGAGGAAACACCGTGTACCTGGCCCCCTTGGCTGGCGCGCACTGCGCCCGGCCCGCCACAGGAGTCGCTGGAGCGCGATGAGACAAGGATATCCCTACCGGCCAAACCCTCCCTACCCCGGACGACGCTATGCCAATTGTGCGTCGCCCCACGGACCTCCCGGTCGCGGCCGGCTGCGACAGAGCCTGGGCGCGAACCCAGAGACTCTGGGAAAACTTGATTTCTAACATGCAAAACATTTTGGGACTGAATCAACAATGGACTAAAGAAACAAATACCAAAAGTTAGTTTTGGGTGGAGTTTTCCTTTAATTCATCTGTTCGTGCCACAGATTTTGTTGGGTATAGTTGATACAGTCCATCACCACCATTGACTGAATGATTAGCTATGTAGACCATTTAACAATGTTGTTATATAATCAGTTACTTCGCTTCTGTACACCAATACTGACCTGCAATTAAACACAAAGTATTTAGCTAGATAAAAACAATATTTGTTATTCTATATTCTGCTATTCTGTACAATAATATATCTTGATATCTTGAAATGTTCTAACCTGACACGCCACCTAGTGGTGACCAAACAGAATGTTTAATTACCAATAATTCATTGGTAAACAGGGAGTGTACGTTGAAAATGCTACAACAGAGGAACCTGCAGGTAAACACACTGATAAAAGCATATGGATTGGTATTTTATGAACTTAAAATGAGGGGTGGTTAGATTTACTCTAAATATTTAAGTTAGTATTCAGTCATTCAACCTGGTCAATCAGAGGGAGTAGGTTTTGACTTTCTAGCTAACGTTAGCTAACGTTACCTACACCGTTAACGTTAATGCATTCCTGATGAGACAACCGCATTTCCATGTCATTTGAATGTAGCTAGTGCTGGTGGTAACGTTACAACACCTAGCTGTCCACACTCAGCATTATTTGTCCGTTGTTTCTAAATGCTTAAAAAGGTAGCTAGTGACCAAATATACTAGCTAAAGTTTGTGAAATAATAACTACAGACAGTAGCTTCTAGTCGTCTAGCCAAAGCAAATTTGCAGACTTGCTGGGATTTCCCTTCGTTGTGGTTACCAATAGTCACCTTGACGCTTAACTTTAGCTAGCTAGCTAGCTAACATTAGCTATTACATTTGCTCAGATTTAACGCTGCTGCAGTCAGAGAAACATCATGGTAAGTATCGTATACTATCTAAATCAAGATAAGAGTAATTTATCACAAGTCTCCTAATACATTCTTGGTCATTCTGCAAGATCAACCCTCTTGAGATGTAATAGTGCTCAGTATAGGTTGTTGAGAGCAAACGTTAGCCAATTCCCCACAACAAAATAGAGTCTAGTTAAAGCTTACAGTTTATAACTATTCAAGTGCCAGTCACCCCCATTGACTGCAGTGAAATTTGTTTTAAAACCCCTAACCTGGGTGGGTATAATTTATGGAACGTTCTAACAGGAATCTGTAACAAAAACTTCGTAAATAACAAGGTTGTCAACAAACAACGCATACATATGTCATTACGTTTTTCATTCACCACGTTTATTCCGAAAAATGTCTGTCCTCGCTCTGGTAGCCTATGGACAACCTGTCTAGGATCAGCGTGGCGCTAGCGGCACTCCCCCCCCCCCCCCACTGAAAAACCAGTGCCGCGAAATTCAAAAAAAATATTTTTTTAAAATATTTAACTTTCACACATTAAAGTCCAATACAGCTAATGAAAGACACAGATCTTATGAATCCAGTCAACATTTCCGATTTTTAAAATGTTTTACAGGGAAGACACAATATGTAAAGATGTACATCTATTACCTAAAAACACATTAGCATATTCCACCATCTTTTATTTGTCCACCAACACCAGTAGCCATCACCAATTCGGCTAAACTAAGATATTTATAGCCCCTAACCAACAAAAAAACTCATTAGATGACAGTCTGATAACATATTTATGGTATGGGATAGGTTTTGTTAGAAAAAAGTGCATATTTCAGGTATATGGCATAGTTTACAATTGCACCCACCATCACAAATGGACTAGAATAATTACAATGAGCAACGTGTTTACCTAACTACTAATCATCAAACATTTCGTAAAAATACACAGCATACACGAATCGAAAGACACAGATCCTGTGAATACAGACAATATTTCAGATTTTCTAAGTGTCTTACAGCGAAAACACAATAAATCGTTATATTAGCTTAGCACATAGCAATTAGCAGCCCAGCATTGATTCTAGCCAAAGTGAGCGATAAAAGTCAACATCGCCAAAAGATATTAATTTTTTCACTAACCTTCTCAGAATTCTTCCGATGACACTCCTGTAACATCACATTACAACATGCATATACAGTTTGATCGAAAATGTTTATATTTAGCCACCAAAATCATGGTTAGACAATGTGAAATGTAGACAAGCTGGTAAAGAAAACGTCCTTGCGCCACTTAGACAGTGATCTACTCTTATACATAAATACTCATAAACGTGACTAAAAAATATAGGGTGGACAGGGATTGATAGACAATTTAATTCTTAATACAATTGCGTTATTACATTTTTTAATTTATCCTTACTTTTCAATACAGTTTGCGCCAAGCGAAGCTACGTCAAAAAACATGGCGTCCTAAGCCACTAAAATGTTTCGACAGAAACACGATTTATCATAATAAAAATGTCCTACCTTGAGCTGTTCTTCCATCAGTATCTTGGGCAAAGGATCCTTTCTTGGGAGAAATCGTCTTTTGGTGGAAAGCTGTCCTCTTGCCATGTGGAAATGTCAACTACGTTCGGGATGAACTGAAAAGCGTTTCCAACTTTTCACATCGTTGCAAAAATAAATGTCCCAAAATCGCACTAAACGGATATAAATTGCTATAAAACGCTTTAAATTAACTACTTTGTGATGTTTGTAACTCCTATAACGAGTGAAAAGATGACCGGAGAAATATAACAGGCTAAACTAATGCTTGGAACAGGAGAGGGTCGGTGTCTTCCACGCGCGTTACGCAGCAAGAAAAGACTTGCTAGCTAAAGGTTTTTTTCATTTGTAGGGCCTGTGAACGAGCAATCGAGCCCGTTGGAATCGTCATCACGTAAAGGCATCCAGGGGAAGACGTAAGAAGTGTCCGTATAGTCATAGCAACGACAGAGCCCTTTTAAATGACTTCAGAAAAGTGGCCAACGTTTCTCAAATCTGACTCCATGTCAGGGAAATTGCTGTAGAATGGGCTCTGTTCCACTTAGAGACAAAATTTCAACTCCTATAGAAACTATAGACTGTTTTCTATCCAATAATAATAATAATATGCATATTGTACGATCAAGGATTTTGTGGGAAGCCGTTTAAAAAATTAGCCACATTAGCATAAATAGTCTAAACAGCGCCCCCATCCCCAACAGGTTATTAAGAATAAGCTATGTGGTGAGTTGATGCCTATTCGACAGCTAGTTAGCAAGGTGATTTTATCGAGCTACTTTGTATGCGTTGTTTGGCCATCTTGTATTTTACTAAGTTTTTGGAAAGTTCCACAAATTAAACCCACCCCCTATCCTATGTGTTCCTAATCGATACAGGCTAAACAGAAGAAAGGACAGAAGAGTAAGTCCCTCTGATGTTGTTATTTACCCATTTAAATCCTGCACAATACAACTTGAATGCAGCTCACAGATTCATTCAATATGATGTTTTTGTACTCCAGGTTCAATTGATGACATGTTAGGAGACCTGTTGGGAGATGATGGTATGTAATTACATCCCTACAACAGATCTGTGACCATTCAAACTGACAAATCATTAGTATAATATACTGTACGTACACACTGTGTAGTGATGGTAAAGTTTTCCTGTTTATTTGTACAGATTTCCCAGTGAAGGCCAAAGTTCCGGCCCGTGAAGCAGGCAGACTAGGACCTCCTCTACCATCACGCAGTGGAAAACGGTGAGTTAACTGGGACTGAAACAATTTACTGCCAGATCAGAGAGTAGTCTCAACTCTTTCTTTCGTGACTATTTAGATAGAGGATACTGTCAGTCTGCTTGCTAATTCTATGCGTTTTGGTTCTCCAGCTCACTATTGGGCGACGACGACTTCTTCAGCAAACTGGCTGAAGAAGCGGAAAAAGATGAGGTGAGTTGGCAGGTCATACATTAAGTATGGCAGAGAGGCAGTTGACTATGTTTTCCTTCATATACATCTTTTATATTCACTTCCAATCCAGGGCTCTGATGTTTCTGAGGCTGATCCCACAGCCTTACTGGAGAGCATGAAGGTAATGATCCCTTGTTCTAATGACAAATCCCCAGGGAGTAAGACTCCAGGCTTTATGTGTGAACCCCAGCTGTGTCTGTTCTATCCTTACATAGGACATAGATGATATGGACGCTGATCTCTTTAGATCAAAGAAAAAGCCCAGTTCAGCCCCAGCTCAGAGTAAAGGCTCCGGCATTGGAGGACCTACGAAAAATCCTCCTAAATCAGGAAACAAGTTAAAAGGAGGAGAAATCTCAGATGAGCTACACATTGAGGAGAAGAAGCCAAGTTCTGCTCCTGCATCGACAGCACGTGGCTACCAGAGGTTCAGTTTCACTGGTGAGCTGACTATCCTGTCTGGGTCTTTGGCTAGTCTGGCTACACCATTGGTTATCAATGACCAGGGCCACCAAATTAGTATTAATACAATGCGAATATACATAATTGTACATTATTTCTCCCTATTGCTGCATTGCTTCAGATGATGATGACGTTCTTGCCCCAACAACTGACACAAAAGGTACCAAAGCTAACAGTTGGACCCATGTATAGACCAAAAAATACCAACTGTAAAATCTATTAGTGGCCCTAAGTGTAGAGTTCTTAACACCATAAAGCATATAAATATCAAAACAGTATCCCCAGCTCTGGTATCATATCTGTTGTCTACAGACTTTGATGACCCTTTGGCTGACCTGTTAGATGATCTACCCATAGAAAACAAAAATGAGCCAAAAATCACCAAAAAAGCTCCTACAGAGAAATCAGTGCTGCCCCCAGACTCCCCTATCATAAAGAAAAAAGAAACAGGTTGGTGAACTTGTGTTTTATTTGTGAATTTATACATTTATAATTTATACATGCCCAAAAGAAGAGAGCCAGAATGTATCAAATGCATATATTTCTCCTGTAGCCTCACCAGCTCCAGTTGCAAAAAAGCGGGACGAGCTTATGTTTGATGATGATGAGGATGACCTAATGGATGCATTGGGGTTTGGGGAGAGTCCCAAAGAGAGCCCTAAGAAGAATGAGACCGTGCTCATACCAAAGAATGAGAGGTAGGGTCTCAAATGCCTCAGTCAACATCATAAGTTCCAACCAAGGCTATTACAAAACCTATGGACTATGATAAACCCAACAAAAAGACCATTTGAAATGCACCCTCCCTGTTCCTCTGCGCTGACTGTCTCTAGCAGCAGTGAGCCCCCTCAAAGAGCACGCACCAGGCTAGATGAGATTCTGGGGCGTGGGACGTCCCCTCGCCTTCTGGAGCGCCCTCCAACAGGGGAGAGGAAGGACCCTCCGCAGCAGCAGCAGGAAAAGCAGAAGCATCATCAGGAGACCCCCACTACTAAAGGTAGCTAACACTCCATGTTTTTGTATTTAAAGTGTGATATAGTATTCTTGAATTAAATGAGAGTTGTTGTTTCCCTTTGTCAGACCCCTTCCTAGAAGAAGACCTGACGTTTGGTTCCTATCAACCTACACTGGTCACTACACCTGAGGGACGACACTCACGCAGACAGTCGGTCAGGTAAGTCAGAGCTCTAGCAGAAGCCCTCAGTTTGTTTTGGTCAAAGCCTGGATCAATGCTTAGTTGGGTCAATAAAAAGTCCATCATATTTAGATATAATCTGAGTTCCTGAAGCTTATTTATGTCAGCTACTGGACCAGAGTGTATGACAAAGGAAATGGCCACCATCTAAGATTAGCCACTCCTTTTCAGATTCTCCACTGAGGACAACAGTGCCTCTTCTCCTGAGAAGAAACCCAAACCCATCACCCCCACCACGCTCACCCCTACCTTTCCCCGGCCTGCTGCAGACTGGCTGGGGCTCTCACAGGATGATGATGAGCAGGAGGAAGAGCCCCCGCCTGTACCAGAACCCTTGAAGACCCCCTCTTCATCAGTGGGAAGCAAACCCTCCTCGTCTGGCAACCGCATTCCACAGCCATCGACAGAGACTCCAAACACCTCCTTCAAATCCCCCAAACCAGTAGGACCCAGTGTAGAGGTCTCTGGAAGCCAAAAGGACGAAGAGGATTGGCTATCAGGGGCATTGAGCAGGAAGAAGACTCAATCATCCACACAGTCAGAGGAAAAGAGGACAACCCAGGAAGACTTTCTGGGGTTTGGAGACGAGGTAGATCTGGAGTCGTTTCTCAGGTAAGGCTAGGACTAGGGTACTCCACAGTGAAGGCTGGGTCATACTACCACAGTTCTAGAGAAACACCTACATTAGAAGCGACTGCTAACATCTCAGTATGTTGACATTGATTGTCTGTTACTTCCTCAGCAAACGTGGTTCTTCACCAGCTTCCAGGAGGAAAGATGCATCCACCCCCAACAAGGAACCAGGGTATGATCAACCTTAATCTAAATAGCTGTGATGTGTAATATCTACCACTGCAATATTGCCCCAGTGAGCCAAATAAGTTCTGGTGCTTTTGGACATTGAGGTCAGGATTATGTTCCTTCTCTTCAAGAGATTCTCCTCTGCCCAGGGAGCCCTCCCATAGACAGCCCAGCCCTACTGCTCACTCTACCCCAGTGAGAGAGGACCAGTTCAGGCCTGGTATGTTACTCACTCCCGTCTTAGAGGACCCAGCTAACCATGTCTATTTTCCCTCCACGTTGTGCTATTCAACTTCTACCTCATGGGAAGCATCTTTTATAACAAACTGTTTTGTTTTTCCAAGCCAAGTCTCTTTCTAGTCATTTGGCTGACCCAGAGCCTACTAGAATGTCTACCCCTATCCCAACTGACCCTCCTGAGCAGACACAGGAAACCAATCACACATTCATTAGTGACCCAGCTGAGCCAATAGGGACAAAGAGTCATGCCCAGCCCCGACCAGCTCATTCCACTGCCGAAGTAACCGAGCCTATCAGGCAGAATTCACACACAGACCACACCCCTCACTCACCTAAGACCCGTACTGAGCTTGTCACACATCCACAACCCACAGTCATGTCAAAGGCACACATCAGCTCTCCCCTCCCCACAGATACCAGTCGAGCAGTCCACTCATCTCCTCCACAATCCCCCACAATAGTCATCCAACATCCACCCACCAAACCTCAGCCTTTCCCTTCCTCTCAACTAGTCTCCCCCTTTTTATCCACAGCTGTGTCTGCTAGAGTAGGCTTCTATCCTGACCAGACCCCAGACCCCTCTCCCCTGCCAACCTCTGCTACCATTAGCTTCCCCCTGCCCCAGCAATACCATCCACCAGCCCTGCAGGATCACACGGAGCCAGGATGGCCAAGTCAAGCAGAGCTGTCCTGTAACTACCCTGCCCAGCCATGGCAGTCTATGTCTGGCCCCATGCCCCATGCTATGATGCCTGGCTCTATGCGGTGTAGGTACTCTTAGGGAAACATAGGGATAGCTTATGGACAGTAGTCATTTGAATAACTTTCCAACTGTATTCGTATTTCTAATAGTTATGCCTCTAGTTTCTTATCAATCACTGGCATTGATGATGGGCAGATTGTCCTGATTGACACATACTGTTCTTGGTTTCCCAGTGCCACAGCAAAGCCAGATGCAGAACACTGCACCTGTTGTCCAACCACAGGTATGTAGAGGCCTTTCTATTTTTCGTTTATATGCCCTAAAATCATCCATAATGACATATGTTTGGAAACCATAAGTCACTTATTTAACTCTTCCTCTCTTTTAAACAGGTGTCTCTTTCAGCCAACAGTTTGCAACAACTCTTACTACAACAGCAGCAGGTGACACAAATCTTCAATTACCTTTTCATTTGATGGAAACACTTCGCATTTCATTCGTTTTACTAATGTGAACACAGATACCTCAGGTTTTATCAGATGTTCCATTTTGAGAGTCTTCGGTAACTTGACTTTGGTATCCGTCTCTGACCGTAGTTGGAGTCCCAGCTGCTGGGGTTAGGGGGAGCTGCGGATGTAGCTGGGCTGCAGAGACAGAAGAGAGAGACTGAGAAGCAGAATGGACATCTAGCTTTACAGGCCCGCATCATCAAACTGGAGGGACAGGTATCTATCAACTGTCTTTTTGACAGTGCCCTTCCTCTTTCTGCCACTTCCATAAACAACATTCAGCTCTGACTACCTCGTCTTCTCTTCCAGGTGAGATCTCTACAGCAGGAGCTAGACCAGAACCAGATGTTGCTGGAGAGTGTTCAGCAGAGACACAAGCAGGACACTGAGCTCATGGAGAACACACACAGGTATGACAGGAGCTCAGAGACCTATAGAGGTCCTGCCACCACCACAGATTGAATCACTACCTCTTTACCCAAAAGAGTGTGTGTGCATCCACCAGGGCTCGTGTGAAGCTGCTTGACGATTCCGCGGCACAGCGAGAAGCACGGGCACGACAGGAATGCGAGGACCTAGCAGAGCGCCTAGCCACCGTCACACGTATAGCTGAACAGGAGCGTATGGAGCTGCAGGCAAAGCACCAGCGCAGACTGGCCCAAACCCAGCAGGACAGAGACCGAGAGGTGGAGCGACTCAGAGACCTACAGAGGTAGGGGGCTGCAAGATACCACATTAGAGAACAAGAGATTGTGGCCATGCCTGTATTTTCTCCCTAAAGCTCAGCTATTTTCACTGCTTGTGGATAAATAATGTATGTTATCTTTATATTTCCATAATGTTCCTTAAAATTTTCTGTGTCACGGTTTCCTTCCTCTAGGAAGTCTATTTTAGAGATGAAGAAAGACCATGAGGATCAGGTCCAGAGGCTGAAGAGATTGAAGGATGAGGAGATTGATGCTGTGACCAGTGCCACATCACAAACCAGGTCACACATGCATTTCTACTCGATACTCATTTTTAACCATACTCTGCTTAATATCCGACCTTTGCATAAGAATTATACAGAGGACATGCTACATGTAACCAAACTCGTAACTTACTACAAGTTGACATCATATAGCCTCTCTCATTCTGTGTATTGGTGTTGTAGGTCCCTGACAGTGGTGATTGAGCAGATGGAGCATTTCTCCCACAGGCTGGGGGACCTTTCGTCTCGGGTGGAGAGCACCCATGAGAACACAGCCCAGGGGCTGGAGCAGGGGGCACGGCAGAGAGACGAACAGCTCCGAGGTATCATACCACTACTCAGTTTTATGAAAAGAAAACAAGGATTTTCACAAAACAGTAGTTTCTATTTATTTTCCCTTCAGTCAGTGAGAATGTCATGACGTTATGTGAAAGTCAGCTTGTCTACTCGTTTCAGTGATGCAGGACCGTCTGGGCCAGCAGCAGAGGGCCATGGCAGAGGAGAGAACAAGGCTCAAAGAAGTCATCGCCAAGATGGACACCCAGCTGGCTGAGCAGCAGAGGCAACTAGAGAAGGTCAGGAGTCACTCAGAGGTTAGGTCTTTGTTGACTGTGCTTCTATGACAGGTCGTCATTGTAAATACGATTCTTAATTGACTTACTTGTATAAATAAAGGTAAAATAAAAATGTTGCCATGTCACCCTGGGAAAAAATGGGATTGGAAAGAAAAACGTGTCGAGTGACTTCATTTGAGGTCTTGTGTGTCACAGGGCTCCAGTTGGTGGCACCACACCCCTAAAAAAAATGAATTGGCAGCTTCACAATAGTATACATTTGAGGCACCATCTTATAAAATCATTCACAATGCTTTATTATCATATATGCAGTCACTTTAACTATACATTCATGTACATACTACCTCGACTGGGCTGACCAACCAGTGCTCCCACACATTGGCTAACCGGGCTATGTGCATTGTTTCCCGCCACCCACCACCCCCTTTTACACTACTGCTACTCTGCTCATCATATATGCATAGTCACTTTAACCATATCTACATGTACATACTACCTCAATCAGCCTGACTAACCAGTATCTGTATGTAGCCTCGCTACTTTTATAGCCTTTCTTTACTTACCTATTGTTCACCTAATACATTTTTTTGCACTATTGGTTAGAGCCTGTTTTATTGACAATTACATGAAGTTGATGCAAAGAGTCAATATTTGCAGTGTTGACCCTTCTTTTTCAAGACCTCTGCAATCTGCCCTGGCATGCTGTCAATTAACTTCTGGGCCACATCCTGACTGATGGCAGCCCATTCTTGCATAATCAATGCTTGGAGTTTGTGGGTTTTTGTTTGTTCACCCACCTCTTGTGGATTGAAGTTCTCAATGGGATTAAGTTCTGGGGAGTTTCCTGGCCATGGACCCAAAATATCAATGTTTTGTTCCCCGAGCCACCACTTTTGTCTCATTGCAAGGTGCTCCATCATGCTGGAAAAGGCATTGTTCATCACCAAACTGTTCCTGGATGGTTGGGAGAAGTTGCTCTCGGAGGATGTGTTGGTACCATTCTTTATTCATGGCTGTGTTCTTAAGCAAAATTGTGAGTGAGCCCACTCCCTTGGCTGAGAAGCAACCCCACACATGGTCTCAGGATGCTTTACTGTTGGCATGACACAGGACTGATGGTAGCGCTCACCTTGTCTTCTCCTGACAAGCTTTTTTCCGGATGCCCCAAACAATCGGAAAGGGGATTCATCAGAGAAAATGACTTTACCCCCCCCCAGTCCTCAGCAGTGCAATCCCTGTACCTTTTGCAGAATATCAGTCTGTCCCTGATGTTTTTCCTGGAGAGAAGTGGCTTCTTTGCTGCCCTTGACACCAGGCCATCCTCCAAAAGTCTTCGCCTCACTGTGCATGCAGATGCACTCACACCTGCCTGCTGCCATTCCCGAGCAAGCTCTGTACTGGTGGTGCCCCGATCCCGCAGCTGAATCAACTTTAGGAGACGGTCCTTGCGCTTGCTGGACTTTCTTGGGCACCCTGAAGCCGCCTTCACAACAATTGAACCGCTCTCCTTGAAGTTCTTGATGATCCGATAAATGGTTGATTTAGGTGCAATCTTACTGGCAGCAATATCCTTTCCTGTGAAGCCCTTTTTGTGCAAAGCAATGATGACAGCACGTGTTTCCTTGCAGGTAACCATGTTTGACAGAGGAAGAACAATGATTCCAAGCACCACCCTCCATTTGAAGCTTCCAGTATGTTATTTGAACTCAATCAGCATGACAGTGATCTCCAGCCTCGCCAACACTCACACCTGTGCTAATGAGAGAATCACTGGCATGTCAGCTGGTCCTTTTGTGGCAGGGCTGAAATCCAGTGGAAATGTTTGTGGGGGATTCCATTCATTTTCAAGGCAAAAAGGGACTTTGCAATTAATCTGATCACTTTTCATAACATTCTGGGGTATATGCAAATTGCCATCACAAACTGAGGCAGCAGACTTCGTGAAAATTAATATTTGGCCACGACTGTACACCTGTTTTCTGCACATTTGACAAATGAACTTTGATTAAGTGTAACAGACATGTTATTCAATACATACGGTACATCTAACATGTCCAAGCAGGAATGCATGATTCAAATTGTTTTTTATATGCAACCTAATCCAGTGATTCATTAATTTTTGGTTCAAAAATAGGGCTCCAGACATTTCAGCATATAGGCATGAATGTACCTTCATCTTTGTGAGCTAATATATAGACATAATTCAATTGGCGCTAATTCACCCGAGGAAATGGAAACACAACACATTAGCTAGACCTAAATAAACACCTATTGCGAGAAGCATACATTCATCTATCAGTAAATGTAACATTCTAAAAGATTTGGCCGATGCGCAATTTCAGAGCCATATCAGATCCTGTGTAAAACAGTGCGCTTTGAGCTCAATAATGATCGTTAAGAAATGTGTACTACACCTACAGAAAGCAGAAACCCTTCCATTTTTAACATGGTTAACTAGCTTGCTTTTAAAGTTATTTTCCCCGCAAATGCATGAGGCTCGCTCATTACAGCATCCGGACCCATTAAAACAGGCAGGTACAGTGGCACAGCAGACACATTTATGAGGATAATGCACTTCACTGTTGAACAAAAATATGTTTTGATTGAGGTAACCAGGTAGAATGTACAGCTTGCACCAGTGCCACCAATAAGATGTACTTGCACAGCCAAGTCAAAAGGGTCACAATTATATTCACAGAGAGGTTTGGTCTTAATTTGCATAAATGGTTAGCTTTTCCTTCCATTTCCCCAGAATGTTAAATATGATTGTGTTGTAGGAGCGCTGGAGAGTGAATGCAGAGCAGGCTAAGGCCGACTCATCTCAGAGAGGCCTGGACGAGGAGAGACGCTCTCTAACTCAGCACATTAGCATGGAGAGAGAGGAGCTGGAGAGGGCAAAAGTAAGACAGATACTGAGAGAGAAGTGGTTTAAAGATGTCTGCCAGATCCCTACTCAAGTGTTTCCCAACCATGGTCCTCAGTACCCCTTACAGTACACCGGATTCAACTAATCAAGCCCTGAATGAGGTGTACTCTTTGGGGGTACTGGAGGACCAGGGTTGGGAAACACTGACTTAGGAGACCCCTACTCCCCTCCATGTCTAGAGTGCCCTGTTGGAGGAGCAGCAGCAGGTAATGCAGCGCTGTGCAGAGGAGAGGAGGAAGCTGGCGGCTGAGTGGACCCAGTTCCACACCCAGGAGAAGCAGAGGCAGGACCGGGCAGAGCGGGAGGCCAGCCGGGCACTGGAGAGGGACGCCCACAGAGAGGGCTCCATCATCAGCATGGCACAGGTACTGCAGACTAGGATAGGACAAGAGGCTTGTATGTCTAGCATTGTTGCATGCAAACTGCCAGCGTTTTAACATGTTCAGGCAATGGAGTGAACTTAACCCAATCGTCATTACATTTCACTCACTTGATCTCAACCAATTGAGATTTGCAGAGCTTTGAAACAGGCTGTCTTCTGTAATCACCAGGAACAGGTGGACCTGAAGCTGCGTGCTGGGGAGCTAAAGCAGCATGAGGCAGCTGTAGCACGGGAGAGGGAGGCTCTGGAGAGACAGAGGGAGGAACTGGACAAGGAAAAGGAGAGGCTGAGTGGTACAGGCCTGCAGCTGAAGACACGTGCCCAGGAGGTAGAGGCCTTCAGCAAGGTCTGGACCGCAATTAGCTAGCTATTGGGTTGACAGTAATGTATATAAATCATTGGTTGTTGTATGCGATAGTGGAGGTAGCACAATGTGACTGGGCACCCTGCGTCGGTATTTGCAGCTGGCATCAGAAAAATATATTGAGGGGGAGAAGGCCCTACAGGAGTCCAGACATGTAGAGACTGAGCACCAGACCAGGCTGAGGAGCATCCACTCCCAGATGGAGAGACTGAGACAGCAGGAGCAGCACCTCCATCAGGTCAATAAGTGGGGGGTATACCAGCCAATCTCCCACCACACATCTGGAATGGTTCCAGTCAGTCCTCCTATAGCACCTTTGAATTGTGTACAAATCATATCCAGACTCATGGAAATGTTAGTGGTATATCAACTAACCATTTCCCCTTCTGCAGGAGAGAAGGAAGATGACTGAGCAGCTTAGAGAAATGGAGAGACTCAAGCACAGCCTTCCAATCACTCCTTTCCCTCAATCTATGGACCCTATATTCACAGGTGGGCTGAGCCTTTTACAAAACAAATATTTTTTCACTGAGTTAACACAGAACAGCATATTTTACAATATTGTAAATACTGCAGAATTCAGACCAGTGTTGGCAGTACCTCAGATGGCCTCCACTAAGGCTGTTCGCCAGCCCTCGCCCCAGTTTTCTAGTCCGGATTCTACAGAGCTCCAGGCCAGATTGGCCTTGCTCAGGCACACAGCAGAGAAGGTAACTAATGCATTACTAATCAAATTGAGTGCTTACAATCAGTTTAAAGTTGGACAGTGTGAGCCAATTTCAGAGGGCCAAAACAGTTTACAACAGAAGTCAGCTTAGAAAATTACCCTAGATGTTCTAGTAAAGATGGACCAAGCAGAATAGTTTCAAAATCTTTATTGTCGATCAATGTACTTGTTTTATCTTCTTAGGATCGTGACTTTCTGCAGGACGAGCAGTTCTTCCTGGACGCACTCAAGAAAGCACCTTACAATTCAGCCTTTCACACAGATTAACAATGGGCCTTAGAGCCCTGTGACTTTCTGGTTTTAAGTACACCATTAAACTTGACATTCTTTAATGTTTGCATTGAACTTGTTTCTTTTAGTCAGGCACTGATCGTTCATTTGGTCATTTCAGTTCTTGAGTCCTGTCCTTGGCACGTCTTTGACCCCATTACCTAAAATGAAAAACATCTAGTAAGCCAAGGAAGGGCTCCAGCAGTCAACTGTTACCTTATAAAACCAGAAAGTCAGTATATATGGAGCTCCCATCAAGCCTCAGGGGTTTCTATAAGTCAACACTGCTGTTCAGACAGGGATAACATGTTTCATCACAGGCTTGTTACCCTCTTCACATCTGCACCACCATTACTAATATCATTTAATTATCAGCCATAAGACTAATTCAGTTCATGTAGTAGTTACCTGATCTGATTCCAATGGCATTACTTGCTGTATTTTCAGGGGTTCACATCCAGGTTGGTAGACCTGTAGAGAAATTACATTAATTTGGTTCAATGCTACAATTGCCAAAAGCATGGTGACTTTCAGGGCTGTGAATTTCTCAGAGCAGCTTTATCAGGCGTCAGTTATCGCATCAGACGGCACTTCCTATGCAGCAATTTCATCTCGGAAACCACTGTCGCCATTATATCCACAGTAAAGTAAACCTAAAACCTTGCTGAGCACTTACCAATCAACTGTCCTCTTGACTCTCCGGCACTATAAACATTTGAAATATTAATACGTGTTCATCATGGTAATACTTTAATGAATCATTATCCCACAATATGAATCTCCCATCAAGTCTCAGGGGTTTCTATAGGTCAACACTGTTGTTCAGACAGGGATAACTTGTTTCATCACAGACTTGTTACTACACCCTCCACAGATTTAACACCATTACATAGCAATCTGACCGTCACTTAATGGCCAAAGTAACAGTTACCTGCTCTCACAGGAGTAACTTCATTGGAACATTTTCATGGGATCACACCCAGGTTGGCAGACCTGTAAAGAAATTACCATGTTTGGTTCACATTACCACAACAGTCAAAAACATCACATTCAGAGCTGTGCATTTCTCAGAGCATCTTCAGTGCAAAGTAAACTAATCAATGTCTCCATTTGAGTCACAAGAGACCATAGACGTTCTAGCTAAGTACTCACCAAGCAACTCTCCCTTCACCCTCTGAGGCCACACTACAAGAAAGGGTGTAATTAGTCCATTACTGCACGACTTCAATTGATGATCTTGCTATGCAACATGGCTACATATAACCTTAAACTACGCCACACAAGTCACTCAACTGACTACTGCTAAAACGTACCCATTTAAATCATATGAGTCTTCCATCAAGCCTCAGGGGTTTCAGTAAGTCAACACTGTTGTTCAGACAGGGATAACTTGTTTCATCACAGGCTTGTTAATTAAGCTAGGAGACACTTCAGACCTGTTCAAATCTGACTGTCATCAAACTGCCCAATTTTGAACTGGTCAAACGTAATCATGGAGATTGTTTCACCTCTTGACTGGCCACAGCTCATAGGACTTCTGACGTCCATCCACGTAGTTAAGATGGGAGTCCGTTCAAACGGTTCTGAAAGGTGCAGATAAAGATCAGAGGGATACATAGTTGACCACATGCAATAAGATACAATATAGAGTGTAAACAATGTTTCCGCGCTAGTAAATTAATCATAAGTGTGCCGCAAATGTTGACGCAGACCACCACGTTCCCACACCTCAGGCGACCTGTTCCACAGTGATTACTAAACAAAATCCGAACACTACCTAAAACCCGTTAAGTGATAAGGAAAATCAGGTAACATATGTTCGAACCTGATCTACAGAAACGCCAGGGTTCTAGAATGTTATTTAAACAGGCCAGGCCTAGACTTTTGGTTAGGAAGTTAGCTAACGTTAGCTTGCCATGTGGCTAGCAGTTAGCGAACTAGCTACTTCTGCACATGGCTAACAGTTGTAACTTACAATTTACACTCATGGTGGCTGGTCGACACTGGAGTTCGTAGAGTGTCTTTGAAGCATTTTGCTATGAGTTGATGCAGATAGTTACACCCCCCCCCCCAAAAAAAGCGACCGCCACATAGCCTCCGCACAACATTACGTTCAAAAGACTGAAAATGTGCTCTTGGTAGGTATTTATACATTTCAACACGTCATACCCCCCATGTGACCAATCTTGGACCAGTAGGGAGTGGGTTTGAATTTCCCAGAGCAGACCTCAAGTGGCGCACATATCAGGAAGGTTACTCACTCAGCGGTTGGGTTGGGTGACTTAATTTTTTAATCAGTGGTTGCAATCTGTCTCAGTGAATGCACCTATTAATACATATTTGTGATTTAATTTACATATTTTTCTTCTTTCTTTGCCCTCTGTTGCAAGCCAGTGTCCCTTGGTGCACATTTATGCACGTGTGGCACACTGGGGGGCATAAACTCCAGGACATAGCAGGCATATATCCGACTTTGTGAAATAATCATGGAAATATATATACCAGTAGTCTAGACCTAAATGATTGAACAACATAGGATATTCTGACCATATAGCCTACAAATAGACAAATGAGAGCCTTGGTTTGAAAATACCTAATTGCATTTGGTGAGGCTATAAGAGAGTAATCAATCTAAAGCATTGCATCTCGTCTTTCCTAATAATATTCTAACATCAATAGATCGTATTATTTGCTACTGGTAAAATAGGGCCTTGAAGTAGACTAGCCTATTCATTATCCACGAGGTAAATAGCAAAGCGGTAAATATGCCTAACTGAGCAACAATGTAACCAGTAGCCTGCAGGAAAATGGGTTATGGTAATATTTGCTCAAGATGCAAAACATTTATTATATTCCATGAGGAGAGGTGGATTCCTGGCATGGGGCATCCTTGTCCAACTTTCATTTCTCATTGTGTGATTCCCCTTTTAGTCACTAGGGAGAGACCTTTCAACAAGGAAAACAGCTGGTTGACTCCGGGTCCAACAGCAGTCAAACAGGCAGGGGCAGCCAGCCGCAGTTATCCTCATCAACCGCACGCCGGTCTGCGGATCACATCGTCCACGGGATGGATAACGACATCGCCGAACCGGACCCATCCCGGCAGCACAATGGTGTCGTGGAAGGGCTTTATGGAGAATTCACGGACTCGCTCAACGCAAAGGTCAGATATTCTGTCAGTTTGACTGAGAGTGCTCTCACTATTCAAAAGATCTCATCGTCACCTGGACAGGATGAGGTGGTTTTCCATTTAGCTGACTGTCTTGGCTGCCGGGCTTATAAAGTGGAGGACGAAGCTGACGTTGGGGCGTTCTTTACAGCCTATTTCTACCCGTTCAAGAGGCGATGGATAAGTACAGGCATGACCCGGCAGAAAGTAGAGCAGTGCTTTCGGGTCGCACTGGTCCAGGACCCTCTCACCAATCTTCAAGAGGCAGAGAGATGGGCGCGTGCCATCAGAGAGGCTTCTATCCGCCAGATACCCCGACGACATGGTGAGAAGCAAGGCTGCATAGTTTAAATAAAACAGTTGTTTCTTTCTGGTTTAGTTATGTTTGATGAGGGCGTAGGTTCTAATTTAATTTAGCCAAACAGCATCAAACTTTAGGCTATTTATATGGATAATCTGAAAAGTCTGTCATCATTGCCATATACTGTGGGTCTATATGTTTCCTCATTTATTTAGGAGGAATTGTATACTCTGCCCAGGGAAATGGGGCGTATAAATTCAGTTCAAAATGTGAGGGTAACTTTCCATCACCTTTATCCCATACTGCACCTAAGGTCCAGTAATTCACAACCTGCTTACTCGGTTTCTATAGAATAGGATAGGCTTAAGTGCCAACTGACTGGGAAAGCTTGGAGAAGAAAATGGAATGTCCTGGAAATGGAATGTTGTTCATCTCTCACACCCAAGAACCAGCTTTACCTGCTGTGGGAGGATGACTGCCAGTTACACTTCTCGGAGTGAAATCATTTGCATAGATTTGCAACTGTGAAATTTCTGTATAATTTGTAAGGGGTAATTTAGTCATCCCAAAAGCAACATTGCTGAACCCAAGTACTCAAGTGATTGAACTCATCGTTTTTCATCTAATGGTGCTTATGCCGGTTGTCTTGGATCACGAAAACCCTTATTACAACACAACCGTATTCAAATGCCTGCTTTTGAAATCTTCGGTCCATATCATAGACTTAGTGCAGAGACCCGACTGACCCTTCAGTTCTGAACATGAAACAGAGTGCTGCTGATGCTAGTTACCCAGTTATCACTCACTGAGGAGATCATTTGGTGTGGATGAAGCTGCCACAGGGAGAGCCATATACAAAATATTATGCTGACATTCTGTCAAAATATCACACTTTATTTTGAATTGAGTTTATCCAAGTTATTGCTACAAGATGAAATGTCTCACATTATTGTGTGCTTCATTAAATTGCATTATTAGATTGGTTTTATTGGTTTATTCGGATCCCCATTTGCTCTTGCAAAGCAGCAGCTATTCTTCCTGGGCTCCACACAAAAACATAGAACATGACAAGGAACAAAACACTGATACGCTGATAGACAAGAACAGTCACACAAATAAGATAGGAGTGCATGTGCCATGGGCCTAAATAGGCAGAATGTAAGGGAATTTCCATCTGAATAAAAAAGGAGAGCTGTCGAGGATATAGTCAATCATACATCTATTTGGTTTAAGTTGCAACAAGGAGACACCCTCCAGCATAGAAACATAAAAAACATCTAACAGTCCTTCTCTGAGAAGGCACTTATATATTAATCAGACAGTACCAAATATTCTCTAAACATCAGCCCGAGAGCCTTGTATGAAGTCAAAATAAAAGACAGTGACTTTGCCAGCCGCTACAGAATCACACAGTGTTCATAATGTCATTGTGTCCTCGGTCCTTGTTTCTTCAGTAGCTCTGGCGTCAATCACTATCGAACGATATGAGAACAATCCATAACATTCAGTGACAGGACTAGTGACCATCAACCCCTACACAAATGAGTATCATAAATAGAGCACTGGAAATCATATATTACAGAACGGGAAAACATATACATATGCTAAGCATTGTGTTAATTATCTTAACTGAATATCAACTTTATTCATCTTAAATATTCCCCATTCGACAGAGTGAAGATAATTCTCCATAAAACAGGGGTGCCTGGCTATTATCTGCTTAGGGGCGCTCTCTAGACCCCTCAGTGGCATAGTTCTAGAGGAAACGGATATTTGATTTGACAGTGACGGATTTGGAATGTTGGTTGCCAGAAATGGAGTCAGGTGTTGGTGGAATAAGGAATGAGGTCGCCCCGTGAATTGCCCTTTAGGTGTCCAAGGCAACTGAGACAAGGGTCTTTGTGGGAGTTGCACCTTAGGCTACTCACACAAAGGAGTTTCAGAGCTTTGCCAAGAAGACAGATGGTAACCTGACCTGAGAGGTATATTAATGAAGTGTCTATCGATAGCCACTGATGATAAGCCATTGAAATGCTAACAATTGATGAACTGTGGCATGACTCAGGATTCCTTCTCTAGTACAAGAAGGCTTCTCCATCTGTAGTACAGTGACTACTGCATAATGCAATGATATCATTAATTTATACGTTTTTTTTAGCATTCAAGATTCGGGCCAGACAATAATACAGTATTCAACAGAATATATTATGTATTTTAAATGAGTAATGGGAAGCTAATAGATGCAACAATATATGCCACATTAATTCCTAGTTCTAGAGCAAGGGTGTCAAACTCATTCCATAGAGGGCCTAGTGTCTGCAGGTTTTTGTTTTGCCTTTCAATTAAGCCCTAGACAACCAGGTGAGGGGAGTGACCTTAATGTATGAAAGTCAGAGGGACAGAGGGTGTATGAAAGTCAGAGTGACCGACTAATCCCTGTTCTAGAGGGTGTATGAAAGTCAGAGGGACCGACTAATCCCAAAAGGAATATTTATGTTAATTAATTTCATTTTATCTGGATTAAGAATTGGAATTGGATTAAGAAGGCAATTGCTTTTTTTGCTATAAGGTTAATGTTTAGGAAAAGCTATCAGACACTTTCAGTGCGTAATACCACATCATTCTGTTGAAACTGTAGATGCTAGATATTCCTTTTTTTATTATTTATTATTGTGGTTCAGTCACAGCTTGACTGTGTAAGGACTGCACAGTGTGTGTTTAAGTATCTGCAGTCTACCATTCAGTTCCTGTCACAGCCAGGTCATAACGGACTGAATGAGGTGTAAATAACGAAATCCTCAAACAATGTGATGTACTTTTGCACATCAAAGGCCATGGAAGGTAATATCCTGCTATTTGCCATGCCTAGAGGTACCATAAAATGAATGTCTGCATTTTTGTAAAGAAATTTAGTCTGTCTTGACTTTCAGGAAGGAAAAACAATTTCAGTGTGAACTTAAACGACTAAAACCAGATATGAAGTATGTAAAAAAGATAATGGACCTATATATTTTTAATAAGATCATCTTTGATAACTAACAATCACCAAAATAAAAACTCTGGGAGAATCTAAAATTCAAAAAACGTCATGGCCCCCATTGATTTTGTTATAATGTTTGAGTCACTCAGATAGCATAAGAACATGTCATAAGCCATGGCAAAATGTGTAAAATTGCAGGAAATTAGCTTTAAAACTTCAAAATGTTGTCTCTCCGTGTGTGTTCCACAGAGAGGGTATGTATTTGTCACTGTGATATTGCCCTACGGCCCAATGCTCTGCTGGCGCCACAGTGTCTCTCAGTGATGGAGACAAGAGCTGAACGGTCCCCCTGCTACATCAGTGGCCTCTCACCCCAGCCAGGCTGGTCCCCCGGGGCCCTCGTCTCCTGCTCTGCTCCCTCAGACAGGCCTGCCTGTGACAGGCTGTCAGGGCCCCTGGCTCTACCTCTGTGGGCTGGGTGTCTAACCCCCCACCCTAATCTTGGACTCACTCAAGCTTGTTTGCAGATATGCCAGCTATGTCTGAGTCATGGAGGTAGTGTTACACCTTGGGGACACCTGAGACAGCAAGCTTTCACTTAAAGCCATTTCTACCAGCATTGTATTTTGTTTTCCTCAGTGTTCTGGCTAGTTTTCACTAATATTGATGTGTCAAAGCAATAATGCAATAGTGTGTGGACATAATGAGAGATATTATGTTCTAAATTCATGTGTTTGGTAATACTATATTTATTGCTTTAGTAGTAGATTGATTATACACAGCAAAGTTGATCAGTTAATCAGTTCCGTTAATTTGATCCAAGCCTCAGTACTTGTTAGTACTTACACCTACTCAGCCACCTCACCTCTCTGTTTACTCTTTTCCTCAGAGAAACACACACACTAGCTTGCTTGTCAGACAGCCCTTCAGCATGAGTCAGGGTCACATCTGCCCACAGGCACTTAACCACAGGCACACACACACACACACACACACACACACACACACACACACACACACACACACACACACACACACACACACACACACACACACACACACACACACACACACACACACACACACACACACACACACACACACACACACAGGGCCTAAAAGGTTGTTTCCACAGAAATGACTCTGGGCAGCATGTTACAAAATATGACTTAGGGAATGGGCATCAAAGCTTTAATTATTAAATCAAAAACAATATTGAGCTGGCTCTTTATTTAGGGTCCTCACTGTTTCTGTAACCAACTTGGCTGCTGAAGATCACCGCCTGAAACAGAAGCCCTGTTCATACCTAGTTCTAACATGCACCTTTTGTACTGATCTTGTCAGTATTATGATTGTGCCCACATTTTTAGACAGGTGTAGACGATGAAAAGACACATTGTGATTTGATTGTAATCAGATCTTCCTGAGGTAGTCAGGCACGGATTGTGTCTGGATATCAGTCAAGTGTAAACAGATCTGCAATGGTCAAACTATTTAAATTATCATTATACCAGCCTCAAACATCATTGACAGATACCACCATTGATTTACGGCATCAGTAATTGTCTTAAAATAAAAACAATCATGTTATTTTGAAAGAATATCTGTCAAATAATTTGCTTACAGGGAGGCACCAGCTAATCTGGTCACAATGCAGACACAGTGAACGGATAAGAGACACATTTTAATACAATGTGTAGACATGACAAACCTTGATCACCTAGTTATTGGATCATATTGATCAGATCACATGTTAGCGCTAGGTGTAAACAATGCTATAATGAACCCTGTATGACTGCTACTGAAACTTTTGTAACTATCAAGCTCTGATAACCAACTTCAATTCGGATAGCTTTGCTTTCGTGCTGTATCCATGTGAATGAGTTTTTTTCCTGTGATAAGTGAAACACCAAGCTATACAGTATTTCTAGTTGCAGTCCATAGGTGCACAAACGTACACTTCTTTTAATGTCAACTTAATATGTTTTCCATACCCAATTGTACCATAAATAGACCTAATAATGATAACCGGTCTTTGACTGATTAGATCCCCTGTGAGCACATATGTTAGAGCCCACCTCTTACTGACCCAGGAACCATGGAAATGCTTCCTCGAAATATACTCTGAGGCTTCTGGGAGCTGAAGGCTTTTGAACAATGGGAGGCCCTATGTTTAAAACTAACGTTACCAAGTTAATGAGTAGACCAACGTCTAGTTTGTGTCTTTAGTTTTAGCCCCAAGCAACTATTAATGTACTGCTACAGGAAACTGAAGGAGTCAGGAGACAGGAAACACAGCAGAATACAGCAGAGCATGATATTGCTTACATGGAAATATCTCATGTTCTGTGGTGGTTAAGGCGGTGCTGAATTCTTACTCACAAGCTGTCAGGGGAGGATGTTAAACCACCTCTGTATTTGAAGCACAAGGACTACAGCATTGGCTTTGACCCCTGAGGAGGCAGTGATTGTTCTGTCATCCCTGAACTGTTTTATTGAAGCCTTTATTTGGCTCATTGTATTGAGAGCATTTTACAGAGCTCATTTGACCTCACTTGAGTGGAAAAACGGACCCTAAAAGTTGTGTACCAAACGGCAGCATCCACCATTGTGTCTGAAAGACATGAAGTCAGAGCCTTTAGTGTATAAAAGCCACATTGTGTAGTGTGAAAAAAAAAATACAATGGCAACCCTTTGTATGAATGGGGAAGAGTTAGCAAGATTGTGTTTTGATACTGTCTTAATACTGCTCTTTCTGATGGTTTCACACCTCACTTTGAGATATTTCGGTACCTCTGCTGTCCCTGCACAGGAGCCAAATGAGTAGGAGGTGCCACTCCAGGTCAGCCGGCTGGTAATTGGATTTCTGGGCAGGGACAGGGGAGGCCATTTCCGCTCAGACGGCACTGGGCATGAACCAGACAGAGGGGCCTTGTGTGGAGGGACAGTGGCACAGCAGGGTAAGGGTGTACTGGTGCCAGTCCTGTTGGCATGAGGCTACAGGATGGAATTCACAGGGTAGTGCGATGGCTGTTTCACTGCTCCCAAGGGTCCAATTAGGCCCATAGGACCGGTCCCAATGCCCAGCAGAACCGGACTCACATTCACTGGTGGGAAGTTGTGGCACATGCAGGGTTCAGAGGATAATGCTCAACTGCCAACCTTGATCCGGTACTGATAATGTCTGACAAGGTTAATTTGCATCTGAAGTACTACTCATAACCACAAACAAGTGTAATCTCTGTAAAGATGACCCCAATTAGTCGATTGGTCGATTGTTTGGTCGATAGACTGTTGCTTGACCAAGATTTCGTTAGTCGAGCAGTGGCAAATATATATTTTTTTAATTATGTGGACTAATCCATTTTGAGGCCGCAGGGATGGCAGACCACAGTATCACCAGTAGTACATTTACCGTTAATTACTATAAATTCTCATTTGGAATGTTTGTTTGGTTATGGTAATTTATGTTAATACATTCAATATCTTATCATAATTACTCGTCCTGGGTGGCACAGCGGTCAAAAAGCACTGCACCGCATTACTGAGGCATCACTACAGCCCGGAGTTCGATCCCAGGCTGTGTCACAACCGGCCATGACCGGGAACCCCATAGGACTGCTCACAATTGGCCATCCGGGGTATGGGAGGGTGACCGGTGCGGCTTCCCTTGGCTCATCGTGGTCTAGCAACTCCTTGTGACAGGGCCGGGCGCCTGCAAGCTGACTCCGGTCATCAGTTGAACGGTGTTTCCTCTGACACATTGGTGCGGCTGACATCCGGGTTAAGTGAGCAGTGTCATAAGAAGTAGGTGGCCAGGCGGGTCATGTTTTGGAGGACCTTCGCATCTCCCGAGCCAATTGAGGAGTTGCAGAGATGAGCCAAGGGACTTAATTTGGGGAGAAAACGGGGTAAACAAAATATGCTTGTGACCAAACTGCCTGTTTAGGGTCGGGGCTGGTTAGTACTGGGACGGGAGATCGCCTGGGAATACCAGGTGCTGTAAGCTAAAAACTATATTATTTTTACAGTCTTGTCATTGTAGGAGTGGAAACGTTGTTGGCAGAGTGCACAACCTAAGTTTTGGTTTATTTCATTCCATTTCCGAGTTGTCAATTTATTCACTGTCTTTTGTTTGAAGCGCTTCTGTCAATCTTGAGTAAGTACATGCACCTGATTACACATAGAAGTAGGCCTAGGCTACCTGGCCTGCACGCAAATGTAGACCTATAAATGTGCCCATTTGGGGATCTGATACTATTTCTGATTGTCTTAACTCACCATCACTGTGGAGTTTCTCAAAGTCATTTTTCCTTCGCCTCAAACAGCAAATAAACAAAGTCTGTTTTTACATCCATTGAGAATGACAATAGTTCCTTAACGTAGCCTAATTGAAAAATTTGCTCCCTTTTGATAACCACTCAGCATGAAAGGGTGAAAAAATCTCATGCTCTGATCCGGTTGAAACGTCATAAAATAGGCCTGCCTGATTACCTCTTATCCCTTGCGCAAATAGCCTACAGCTTTGTCTGTTTGGGAAACTCTGAGAGCCCAGGATATTTTTACATATTAGCAATGGCAATAGAAGTAATTTTTTTATTTGAATAATATTCATTTAGATAGAATTGTGATTAACCACATGAAATTGATTTTGAGACATGAGGACTTTAATATAAATTTAATGAAACTGTTCCACGAATATGTGCATATGAAAATCATAACTGGCACGCAGATCAGGAGAAATGGTATGATAACTTGGCACTCCAAATGGAAAAGGTTGCCAACCGCTGGTGTATCCTATTACCGGCAACTTCAGGAGCATAATGGCAGAATCTGTGAAGCCCAGCAGCAGCGAGAGGAGGAGGGTCGGGTCAGGAACAGGTTAGGCTTATTGATCTCTAGCTTCCTCTTTAGTAATTTGTGTGTCTTAATCTTTAATCGCAGTGCTTAAAGCATCAGACAAGATAAGTAGCCTGCATATAGTTGATTGTATTCAAACATAGGGTGTGTTTATAAATGGAAAAACACATGTTTTTAAATTTGGAGCAATCTATTGTTTGAAAGAACAGACGACTCTCGACTAAGATTTGTTTTTGTCGGGGACAGCCCTAAATCTCTCTTATGATTTATTATGGCCTCTGAGAAGACACTGTCCCCTGTGCAGAAAGACAAGGGCATCTATAGTAACTACAGTATCAGAGGCTAGAAGTTCATCCTGAGTTAAAAACAACTGTCTCTGAAATTATCTCTCATGGGGCTCTGCAACATCTGAACAAGTTCAGCCAACTTTTAATTAATCCGTTGGTGTCTGGTAATAATTGTAAAGATAACCACATTCTCCGGTAGTTTTGTAATACTTTTTAGCCAGTAGTTCTGAAAGTAGCACTCATGAGCCAAAAGTGGTCCCCGAAAATTGTGTTACCTCACTTATGTGCAGATGTGTGCACCACGTCAATGCTTTCTCTCTCGCTCTGCTCTGTGTGCATCTTTCTAGCTTTCACTCAAATTGCGAGGGGCTGAAGCTCATTCGCTGCAACTCAAATTGCTAGGGGGCTGGCCCACCTGTGGGAAAATGTAGGGAAAATAGAGCAGCACAGAAAAGCTGTTGCTTTCAAACTAGGGATTTGTGGCTAATTTAGGTAAAACTGCAGATTGACACATCCAGCCCAAAGCGGCAGGTTTAAAAAATACTTAGTATTCGCCAAAGTTCCAGAGCATATCATCAACTTCAACATTAGGCGAATGACTTGAGGTGGCATGTGTTTTGTTTGACTTACATTTCTGGGGGAAAATAAGTGGGTCACAAAAACAATAACGTCAAGCACCATCTGTGAGTGAATGGTGTCACTGCCCTTGGTATCACTGTTTAATGCTATCTTTTTGAACAATGGTTTTCTGCCAAGGGATCTAGAGGGTAGAGACTCCTTTCATAACCACTTTGACATGTCTGAGATTGATGTCAGAAAAACATTTTGAAAGACAATGGAGAGTTGCATGATTGATGTTTCCTTGATACTAGAAAATTAAGTGGAGCAATTATTCCCTTGACAGCTTGAGAATACCAACTCACAAACTATTCCTTCTTCCCTCTTCTGTTTATCTACATCTCTCACTCTATTGCTCTGTTTTTCTATTCTCTCTCTCTCTCGCTCTCAGATGTGAAGTACTATGAGGTACGGCGGCCCTGCAGGGTCATGGTTCTGGTGAACCCCCAGAGTGGGCGGGGCCAGGCTCTCCAGCTTTTCTCTGGGCAAATCGAGCCCATGCTCACCGAGGCTTCAGTCCCCTACACACTGGTCATCACTGGTCAGTTCCCTAGACATTGGTCATCACTGGTCAGTTCCCTACACATTGGTCATCACTGGTCAGTTCCCTACACATTGGTCATCACTGGTCAGTTCCCTGCACGTTGGTCATCACTGGTCAGTCCCCTACACACACTGGTCAACACTGGTCAGTCCCCTACACATTGTTCATCACTGGTCAGTTCCCTGCACGTTGGTCATCACTGGTCAGTCCTCTACACATTGGTCATCACTGGTCAGTCCCCTACACATTGGTCATCACTGGTCAGTCCCCTACACACTGGTCATCACTGGTCAGTCCCCTACACATTGTTCATCACTGGTCAGTCCCCTACACACTGGTCATCACTGGTCAGTCCCCTACACATTGTTCATCACTGGTCAGTCCCCTACACATTGGTCATCACTGGTCAGTCCCCTACACACTGGTCATCACTGGTCAGTCCCCTACACACTGGTCAACACTCAGTCCCTTACACACCTACCTGCTTGAACCCTATTATCGCACTGCCCTCATTGTTTGCACACACACACACACACACACACACACACACACACACACACACACACACACACACACACACACACACACACACACACACACACACACACACACACACACACAGTGTTTGACTGTTTGGCACTGCCTTGTTGGATCCCCTGCTCCCAGTATTATATACTCTCAACTGCTTTTCACTAACAGTAGCGATGAGTTCAAAGTCACTGAACTCTGCATAACCTTTCACTGAATTAAAGTCAGGTATCTTTGAGCAGCAGGAACAATCCAAGGAGCCAGAAAGACTTTTAAAAATCCCTTCAGCTACATATTAACACCACCACCTATACTTCACCATCACCCAGTATAGCTGACAAGAAGCTATCTCTGCCAGCGTTACAAACCATCACCCGGTATAGCTGACAAGAAGCTATCTCTACCAGCGTTACAAAACATCACCAAGACACCTATGCCTGAAAATTAATTCAGTGCCTTCTTAATCTTTGAAACAACTGAAAAAGGAGAGAACAGAGAGAGAGGAGAAAGAGTGTGAGTTCAGTCCCAGGGGACATGGGGAAGGTTAGCATCTGGGTGGTGATGAACAAAGACAGTCTAATTACCGACAGTCGGGGTGACGATGCCGACCTGGGACTGCTGGCAGCTGGGGCTGGGAGAATATGGGTCACCAGAGGCTCTCTCAGCTAGCGCTCAGCTAGCACTGCTCCCCCTCCACTGCCTGGGTACTGTAGCTAGCCTGTCTGAGTGGATTAACCAGCGCCACCTCGCTGCCCTGCCTGCCTCCACTTAGAGAATGGAGCCCTGCAGAACTATCATGTCACCTACTAGTCTCTGCCAGAGGACTAAGGCACACTGAGAGGATCGTCTTTCAGCGAGGGGGTAAATCTGGGGTTTTCTGTGGTGTGTGTTCATGTGCTTGTGTGCACCTGCATGTGAGTGTCTCCCTCAGAAACTGAGGGAGCTCATGTGGAAAACAGTTCAATGTTCAAGTAGCTATGTATTCAGGAACTGAAAGCAAAATAACGTTATATTGGGCATGCGGTATCATCCTAACCCAAAAGGGACCTTGATTCATATCACATTAACAGAGAGTAGCTACCAAGCTATAGCTCATCAGAAGAGAGGATTACGTAAAATCCAGAAAGTCAAGAGATGGTGAGGTAGCCCCTGTCTATGTGTGTTTGCATGTGGCACTGACCCCGTGAATAAGGAGAGGACTGGGAAGTGCAGCCTCAGCCTCCAGCCAGCAGCATAGAGTGCTGAGTCAGCCGCAACAACCTCCCTCTGCTTTTGCCTGACAGCACAGGACCACATCACTCCGCTCTCAGTCTCCCCATACATACCAAACAGCATGGACTTAAAGGTAACTCAGTGGGTGAGGGAGGGCTAGGGGACAGGTACATGTTAGGCTAGGAGAGGAGAGGAGGAGAAGAGGAGGAGGAGGAGAGGGGGAGAAGAGGAGGAGGAGAGGGGGAGAGGAAGAGGAGGAGGAGAGGAAGAGGAGAGGGGGGTGGATGTAGTAATGGAGTTTTTTCTGGTCATTTTTCAAACCTCAAAACATACAGTAACTCAAGCAGAAAAGTAATGCCCTTGTGATGACAATGCCTCAACACACCCACACAGACACAGGCATAGACACACACAATTGCAATAACAAACAAACACAGTACTGCCTTTAGCAGAGCTGATATTTGCTGCAGAACACGAGTCTCAGCTGGCAGAATGGTGCTAGACAGTGTGCTTAGGGGGGATCCAATAAGACCCCCTGCAGCGCGACTGTCTCAAGGACATCTCCAGTAAAAACTCCACTAAACAAACAGAGTCGGCCCCAGTCGTCACATTAACCATCACAGCAGTGGCAGATGTTTGCACTAAGGCCTGGCTGCTTTGAAGACTGGTCCAATTTTGATATGTATGGACTGATAGAGGGAAATGTAATCTCTTTTCTCTCCCATCCCACTGATCCCTCCCTGGGGGCTTCTGGTGAAGGGAGGCCATCTCTCGGACCTTATTCTCGCACTCTTTCCTCCCTCCTTCTCGCTGTCCCTCTCTCATGGTGTTTCTCTCTGTCCCACATAGAGCACCAGAACCATGCGAGGGACCTGGTGAGAGAGACTGATCTGTCACAGTGGGACGCTCTGGTCATCCTGTCAGGAGACGGGCTGCTGTTCGAGGTGCCAAAAGTATAGACACTGCATAAACACATTTCCAGCATAGCTAACTTGTCTAAAGTTTCCCTAAGACTGTTTGAATAAGCAGTGGGGTTTGTGGGGTACAACTCTCAGTTGGAGGGTCATGGCCTGATGCTGTTTGTGTGTGTTTGCCTGTCCGGTCAGGTGTTGAATGGTCTTCTGGAGAGAGAGGACTGGGAGGAGGCCATCCAGACCCCATTGGGCATCTTACCAGGGGGCTCGGGCAACGCCCTGGCAGCCTCCGTCCACCACTACACTAAGTAAGTCCACTAATGAGACATTTAAATGCATAGAGTACAGTAGAATGGAATGTGATAGGAAAACTGGCCTGGACAAAGAAGGTGATTTATCCCTTTTCTATGGATGTAATTATCTGACTGGGCAGATTAGGCACATTTCTTCGAGAGACAAGGGAGAGAGATAGTGTCTGCTTCAGCTTCACACTTCATAAAGTCCAAGGAGAGTCATTATTTGAGGGTTGCTGATAGCTACTTTTAATGGAGTGATGTAATGGGTTCTAGAGCAACTAGAAATTCAGTGGACTACTACTGAGGTAGTGTCTGGACCGCCTTTATTACTGCTGTTTGTGAAATATGAGCCCCCTACATTTACAACATCAACAGAACAAAATACACAGCGAGTTGTATAACATCAGATATCTATCACAGTTGAATAAAGGTTTGCAACCTATGAACAACCCTAACCCTAACACCCCTGTTCAACCCGAACCAAGCTAACCCTAGCCACAACCCTTACCCTAGCCACAACCCTTACCCTAGCCACATCCCTTACCCTAGCCACAACCCTTACCCTAGCCACATCCCTTACCCTAGCCACAACCCTTACCCTAGCCACATCCCTTACCCTAGCCACATCCCTTACCCTAGCCACATCCCTTACCCTAGCCACAACCCTTACCCTAGCCACATCCCTTACCCTAGCCACAACCCTTACCCTAGCCACATCCCTTACCCTAGCCACATCCCTTACCCTAGCCACAACCCTTACCCTAGCCACAACCCTTACCCTAGCCACATCCCTTACCCTAGCCACATACCTTACCCTAGCCACAACCCTTACCCTAGCCACATCCCTTACCCTAGCCACATCCCTTACTTACCCTAGCCACATCCCTTACCCTAGCCACAACCCTTACCCTAGCCACATCCCTTACCCTAGCCACATCCCTTACCCTAGCCACAACCCTTACCCTAGCCACATCCCTTACCCTAGCCACAACCCTTACCCTAGCCACAACCCTTACCCTAGCCACAACCATTACCCTAGCCACAATCATTACCCTAGCCACACCCCTTACCCTAGCCACAACCCTTACCCTAGCCACAACCATTACCCTAGCCACAATCATTACCCTAGCCACATCCCTTACCCTAGCCACATCCCTTACCCTAGCCACAACCCTTACCCTAGCCACAACCCTTACCGTAGCCACAACCCTTACCCTAGCCACAACCCTTACCATAGCCAAATCCATTACCCTAGCCACAACCATTACCCTAGGCACAACCATTACCCGAGCCACATCCCTTACCCGTGCCACATCCCTTACCCTAGCCACAACCCTTACCATAGCCACAACCATTACCCTAGCCACATCCCTTACCCTAGCCACAACCCTTACCCTAGCCACATCCCTTACCCTAGCCACATCCCTTACCCTAGCCACAACCCTTACCCTAGCCACATCCCTTACCCTAGCCACAACCCTTACCCTAGCCACAACCCTTACCCTAGCCACAACCCTTACCCTAGCCACAACCATTACCCTAGCCACAACCCTTACCCTAGCCACAACCATTACCCTAGGCACAACCATTACCCGAGCCACATCCCTTACCCGAGCCACATCCCTTACCCTAGCCACAACCCTTACCATAGCCACATCCATTACCCTAGCCACAACCATTACCCTAGCCACAACCATTACCCTAGCCACAACCCTAACCCTAGCCACAACCATTACCCTAGCCACAACCCTTACCCTAGCCACATCCCTTACCCTAGCCACATCCCTTACCCTAGCCACATCCCTTACCCTAGCCACATCCCTTACCCTAGCCACAACCCATACCCTAGCCACATCCCTTACCCTAGCCACAACCATTACCCTAGGCACAACCATTACCCGAGCCACATCCCTTACCCGAGCCACATCCCTTACCCTAGCCACAACCCTTACCATAGCCACATCCATTACCCTAGCCACAACCATTACCCTAGCCACAACCATTACCCTAGCCACAACCCTAACCCTAGCCACAACCATTACCCTAGCCACAACCATTACCCTAGCTACATCCCTTACCCTTACCCTAGCCACAACCATTACCCTAGCCACAACCATTACCCTAGCCACATCCCTTACCCTAGCCACAACCCTTACCCTAGCCACAACCCTTACCCTATCCACAACCCTTACCCTAGCCACAACCCTTACCCTAGCCACAACCCTAACCCTAGCCACAACCATTACCCTAGCCACATCCCTTAACCTAGCCACAACCATTACCTGAGCCACATCCATTACCCTAGCCACATACCTTACCCTAGCCACAACCCTTACCCTAGCCACAACCCTTACCCTAGCCACATCCCTTACCCTACCCACATCCCTTACCCTAGCCACATCCCTTACCCTAGCCACATCCCTTACCCTAGCCACAACCCTTACCCTAGCCACATCCCTTACCCTAGCCACAACCCTTACCCTAGCCACATCCCTTACCCTAGCCACATCCCTTACCCTAGCCACAACCCTTACCCTAGCCACAACCCTTACCCTAGCCACATCCCTTACCCTAGCCACATACCTTACCCTAGCCACAACCCTTACCCTAGCCACATCCCTTACCCTAGCCACATCCCTTACTTACCCTAGCCACATCCCTTACCCTAGCCACAACCCTTACCCTAGCCACATCCCTTACCCTAGCCACATCCCTTACCCTAGCCACAACCCTTACCCTAGCCACATCCCTTACCCTAGCCACAACCCTTACCCTAGCCACAACCCTTACCCTAGCCACAACCATTACCCTAGCCACAATCATTACCCTAGCCACATCCCTTACCCTAGCCACAACCCTTACCCTAGCCACAACCATTACCCTAGCCACAATCATTACCCTAGCCACATCCCTTACCCTAGCCACATCCCTTACCCTAGCCACAACCCTTACCCTAGCCACAACCCTTACCGTAGCCACAACCCTTACCCTAGCCACAACCCTTACCATAGCCAAATCCATTACCCTAGCCACAACCATTACCCTAGGCACAACCATTACCCGAGCCACATCCCTTACCCGTGCCACATCCCTTACCCTAGCCACAACCCTTACCATAGCCACATCCATTACCCTAGCCACAACTATTACCCTAGCCACATCCCTTACCCTAGCCACAACCCTTACCCTAGCCACATCCCTTACCCTAGCCACATCCCTTACCCTAGCCACAACCCTTACCCTAGCCACATCCCTTACCCTAGCCACAACCCTTACCCTAGCCACAACCCTTACCCTAGCCACAACCCTTACCCTAGCCACAACCATTACCCTAGCCACAACCCTTACCCTAGCCACAACCATTACCCTAGGCACAACCATTACCCGAGCCACATCCCTTACCCGAGCCACATCCCTTACCCTAGCCACAACCCTTACCATAGCCACATCCATTACCCTAGCCACAACCATTACCCTAGCCACAACCATTACCCTAGCCACAACCCTAACCCTAGCCACAACCATTACCCTAGCCACAACCCTTACCCTAGCCACATCCCTTACCCTAGCCACATCCCTTACCCTACCCACATCCCTTACCCTAGCCACAACCCATACCCTAGCCACATCCCTTACCCTAGCCACAACCCTTACCCTAGCCACAACACTTACCCTAGCCACAACCCTTACCCTAGCCACAACCATTACCCTAGCCACAACCCTTACCCTAGCCACAACCATTACCCTAGGCACAACCATTACCCGAGCCACATCCCTTACCCGAGCCACATCCCTTACCCTAGCCACAACCCTTACCATAGCCACATCCATTACCCTAGCCACAACCATTACCCTAGCCACAACCATTACCCTAGCCACAACCCTAACCCTAGCCACAACCATTACCCTAGCCACAACCATTACCCTAGCTACATCCCTTACCCTTACCCTAGCCACAACCATTACCCTAGCCACAACCATTACCCTAGCCACATCCCTTACCCTAGCCACAACCCTTACCCTAGCCACAACCCTTACCCTAGCCACAACCCTTACCCTAGCCACAACCCTTACCCTAGCCACAACCCTAACCCTAGCCACAACCATTACCCTAGCCACATCCCTTAACCTAGCCACAACCATTACCTGAGCCACATCCATTACCCTAGCCACATACCTTACCCTAGCCACAACCCTTACCCTAGCCACAACCCTTACCCTAGCCACATCCCTTACCCTACCCACATCCCTTACCCTAGCCACATCCCTTACCCTAGCCACAACCCTTACCCTAGCCACATCCCTTACCCTAGCCACAACCCTTACCCTAGCCACAACCCTTACCCTAGCCACAACCATTACCCTAGCCACAACCCTTACCCTAGCCACATCCTAGCCACATCCCTTACCCTAGCCACATCCCTTACCCTAGCCACATCCCTTACCCTAGCCACAACCCTTACCCTAGCCACATCCCTTACCCTAGCCACAACCCTTACCCTAGCCACAACCATTACCCTAGCCACAATCATTACCCTAGCCACATCCCTTACCCTAGCCACAACCATTACCCTAGCCACAACCCTTACCCTAGCCACAACCCTTACCCTAGCCACAACCCTTACCATAGCCACATCCATTACCCTAGCCACAACCATTACCCTAGGCACAACCATTACCCGAGCCACATCCTTTACCCGAGCCACATCCCTTACCCTAGCCACAACCCTTACCATAGCCACATCCATTACTCTAGCCACAACCATTACCCTAGCCACAACCATTACCCTAGCCACATCCCTTACCCTAGCCACAACCCTTACCCTAGCCACAATCCTTACCCTAGCCACATCCCTTACCCTAGCCACAACCCTTACCCTAGCCACAACCCTTACCCTAGCCACAACCCTTACCCTAGCCACAACCCTTACCCTAGCCACAACCATTACCCTAGGCACAACCATTACCCGAGCCACATCCCTTACCCGAGCCACATCCCTTACCCTAGCCACAACCCTTACCATAGCCACATCCATTACCCTAGCCACAACCATTACCCTAGCCACAACCATTACCCTAGCCACAACCCTAACCCTAGCCACAACCATTACCCTAGCCACAACCATTACCCTAGCTACATCCCTTACCCTTACCCTAGCCACAACCCTTACCCTAGCCACAACCCTTACCCTAGCCACAACCATTACCCTAGCCACAATCATTACCCTAGCCACATCCCTTACCCTAGCCACAACCCTAACCCTAGCCACAACCATTACCCTAGCCACAACCCTTACCCTAGCCACATCCCTTACCCTAGCCACAACCCTTACCCTAGCCACAACCCTTACCCTAGCCACAACCATTACCCTAGCCACAACCCTTACCCTAGCCACATCCTAGCCACATCCCTTACCCTAGCCACATCCCTTACCCTAGCCACAACCCTTACCCTAGCCACATCCCTTACCCTAGCCACAACCCTTACCCTAGCCACAACCATTACCCTAGCCACAATCATTACCCTAGCCACATCCCTTACCCTAGCCACAACCATTACCCTAGCCACAACCCTTACCCTAGCCACAACCCTTACCCTAGCTACAACCCTTACCATAGCCACATCCATTACCCTAGCCACAACCATTACCCTAGGCACAACCATTACCCGAGCCACATCCTTTACCCGAGCCACATCCCTTACCCTAGCCACAACCCTTACCATAGCCACATCCATTACTCTAGCCACAACCATTACCCTAGCCACAACCATTACCCTAGCCACATCCCTTACCCTAGCCACAACCCTTACCCTAGCCACATCCCTTACCCTAGCCACAACCCTTACCCTAGCCACAACCCTTACCCTAGCCACAACCCTTACCCTAGCCACAACCCTTACCCTAGCCACAACCCTTACCCTAGCCACAACCATTACCCTAGGCACAACCATTACCCGAGCCACATCCCTTACCCGAGCCACATCCCTTACCCTAGCCACAACCCTTACCATAGCCACATCCATTACCCTAGCCACAACCCTAACCCTAGCCACAACCATTACCCTAGCCACAACCCTTACCCTAGCCACATCCATTACCCTAGCCACAACCCTTACCCTAGCCACAACCCTTACCCTAGCCACAACCCTTACCCTAGCCACAACCCTTACCCTAGCCACAACCATTACCCTAGGCACAACCATTACCCGAGCCACATCCCTTACCCGAGCCACATCCCTTACCCTAGCCACAACCCTTACCATAGCCACATCCATTACCCTAGCCACAACCATTACCCTAGCCACAACCATTACCCTAGCCACAACCCTAACCATAGCCCCAACCATTACCCTAGCCACAACCATTACCCTAGCTACATCCCTTACCCTTACCCTAGCCACAACCCTTACCCTAGCCACAACCCTTACCCTAGCCACAACCATTACCCTAGCCACAATCATTACCCTAGCCACATCCCTTACCCTAGCCACAACCCTAACCCTAGCCACAACCATTACCCTAGCCACAACCCTTACCCTAGCCACATCCCTTACCCTAGCCACAACCCTTACCCTAGCCACAACCCTTACCCTAGCCACAACCATTACCCTAGCCACAACCCTTACCCTAGCCACATCCTAGCCACATCCCTTACCCTAGCCACATCCCTTACCCTAGCCACAACCCTTACCCTAGCCACATCCCTTACCCTAGCCACAACCCTCACCCTAGCCACAACCATTACCCTAGCCACAATCATTACCCTAGCCACATCCCTTACCCTAGCCACAACCATTACCCTAGCCACAACCCTTACCCTAGCCACAACCCTTACCCTAGCTACAACCCTTACCATAGCCACATCCATTACCCTAGCCACAACCATTACCCTAGGCACAACCATTACCCGAGCCACATCCTTTACCCGAGCCACATCCCTTACCCTAGCCACAACCCTTACCCTAGCCACATCCATTACTCTAGCCACAACCATTACCCTAGCCACAACCATTACCCTAGCCACATCCCTTACCCTAGCCACAACCCTTACCCTAGCCACATCCCTTACCCTAGCCACAACCCTTACCCTAGCCACAACCCTTACCCTAGCCACAACCCTTACCCTAGCCACAACCATTACCCTAGCCACAACCCTTACCCTAGCCACAACCATTACCCTAGGCACAACCATTACCCGAGCCACATCCCTTACCCGAGCCACATCCCTTACCCTAGCCACAACCCTTACCATAGCCACATCCATTACCCTAGCCACAACCCTAACCCTAGCCACAACCATTACCCTAGCCACAACCCTTACCCTAGCCACATCCCTTACCCTAGCCACAACCCTTACCCTAGCCACAACCCTTACCCTAGCCACAACCCTTACCCTAGCCACAACCCTTACCCTAGCCACAACCATTACCCTAGGCACAACCATTACCCGAGCCACATCCCTTACCCGAGCCACATCCCTTACCCTAGCCACAACCCTTACCATAGCCACATCCATTACCCTAGCCACAACCATTACCCTAGCCACAACCATTACCCTAGCCACAACCCTAACCCTAGCCACAACCATTACCCTAGCCACAACCATTACCCTAGCTACATCCCTTACCCTTACCCTAGCCACAACCCTTACCCTAGCCACAACCCTTACCCTAGCCACAACCATTACCCTAGCCACAATCATTACCCTAGCCACATCCCTTACCCTAGCCACAACCCTAACCCTAGCCACAACCATTACCCTAGCCACAACCCTTACCCTAGCCACATCCCTTACCCTAGCCACAACCCTTACCCTAGCCACAACCCTTACCCTAGCCACAACCATTACCCTAGCCACAACCCTTACCCTAGCCACATCCTAGCCACATCCCTTACCCTAGCCACATCCCTTACCCTAGCCACAACCCTTACCCTAGCCACATCCCTTACCCTAGCCACAACCCTTACCCTAGCCACAACCATTACCCTAGCCACAATCATTACCCTAGCCACATCCCTTACCCTAGCCACAACCATTACCCTAGCCACAACCCTTACCCTAGCCACAACCCTTACCCTAGCTACAACCCTTACCATAGCCACATCCATTACCCTAGCCACAACCATTACCCTAGGCACAACCATTACCCGAGCCACATCCTTTACCCGAGCCACATCCCTTACCCTAGCCACAACCCTTACCATAGCCACATCCATTACTCTAGCCACAACCATTACCCTAGCCACAACCATTACCCTAGCCACATCCCTTACCCTAGCCACAACCCTTACCCTAGCCACATCCCTTACCCTAGCCACAACCCTTACCCTAGCCCCAACCCTTACCCTAGCCACAACCCTTACCCTAGCCACAACCCTTACCCTAGCCACAACCCTTACCCTAGCCACAACCATTACCCTAGGCACAACCATTACCCGAGCCACATCCCTTACCCGAGCCACATCCCTTACCCTAGCCACAACCCTTACCATAGCCACATCCATTACCCTAGCCACAACCCTAACCCTAGCCACAACCATTACCCTAGCCACAACCCTTACCCTAGCCACATCCATTACCCTAGCCACAACCCTTACCCTAGCCACAACCCTTACCCTAGCCACAACCCTTACCCTAGCCACAACCCTTACCCTAGCCACAACCATTACCCTAGGCACAACCATTACCCGAGCCACATCCCTTACCCAAGCCACATCCATTACCCTAGCCACAACCATTACCCTAGCCACATCCATTACCCTAGCCACAACCCTAACCCTAGCCCCAACCATTACCCTAGCCCCAACCATTACCCTAGCTACATCCCTTACCCTTACCCTAGCCACAACCCTTACCCTAGCCACAACCCTTACCCTAGCCACAACCATTACCCTAGCCACAATCATTACCCTAGCCACATCCCTTACCCTAGCCACAACCCTAACCCTAGCCACAACCATTACCCTAGCCACAACCCTTACCCTAGCCACATCCCTTACCCTAGCCACAACCCTCACCCTAGCCACAACCATTACCCTAGCCACAATCATTACCCTAGCCACATCCCTTACCCTAGCCACAACCATTACCCTAGCCACAACCCTTACCCTAGCCACAACCCTTACCCTAGCTACAACCCTTACCATAGCCACATCCATTACCCTAGCCACAACCATTACCCTAGGCACAACCATTACCCGAGCCACATCCTTTACCCGAGCCACATCCCTTACCCTAGCCACAACCCTTACCCTAGCCACATCCATTACTCTAGCCACAACCATTACCCTAGCCACAACCATTACCCTAGCCACATCCCTTACCCTAGCCACAACCCTTACCCTAGCCACATCCCTTACCCTAGCCACAACCCTTACCCTAGCCACAACCCTTACCCTAGCCACAACCCTTACCCTAGCCACAACCATTACCCTAGCCACAACCCTTACCCTAGCCACAACCATTACCCTAGGCACAACCATTACCCGAGCCACATCCCTTACCCGAGCCACATCCCTTACCCTAGCCACAACCCTTACCATAGCCACATCCATTACCCTAGCCACAACCCTAACCCTAGCCACAACCATTACCCTAGCCACAACCCTTACCCTAGCCACATCCCTTACCCTAGCCACAACCCTTACCCTAGCCACAACCCTTACCCTAGCCACAACCCTTACCCTAGCCACAACCCTTACCCTAGCCACAACCATTACCCTAGGCACAACCATTACCCGAGCCACATCCCTTACCCGAGCCACATCCCTTACCCTAGCCACAACCCTTACCATAGCCACATCCATTACCCTAGCCACAACCATTACCCTAGCCACAACCATTACCCTAGCCACAACCCTAACCCTAGCCACAACCATTACCCTAGCCACAACCATTACCCTAGCTACATCCCTTACCCTTACCCTAGCCACAACCCTTACCCTAGCCACAACCCTTACCCTAGCCACAACCATTACCCTAGCCACAATCATTACCCTAGCCACATCCCTTACCCTAGCCACAACCCTAACCCTAGCCACAACCATTACCCTAGCCACAACCCTTACCCTAGCCACATCCCTTACCCTAGCCACAACCCTTACCCTAGCCACAACCCTTACCCTAGCCACAACCATTACCCTAGCCACAACCCTTACCCTAGCCACATCCTAGCCACATCCCTTACCCTAGCCACATCCCTTACCCTAGCCACAACCCTTACCCTAGCCACATCCCTTACCCTAGCCACAACCCTTACCCTAGCCACAACCATTACCCTAGCCACAATCATTACCCTAGCCACATCCCTTACCCTAGCCACAACCATTACCCTAGCCACAACCCTTACCCTAGCCACAACCCTTACCCTAGCTACAACCCTTACCATAGCCACATCCATTACCCTAGCCACAACCATTACCCTAGGCACAACCATTACCCGAGCCACATCCTTTACCCGAGCCACATCCCTTACCCTAGCCACAACCCTTACCATAGCCACATCCATTACTCTAGCCACAACCATTACCCTAGCCACAACCATTACCCTAGCCACATCCCTTACCCTAGCCACAACCCTTACCCTAGCCACATCCCTTACCCTAGCCACAACCCTTACCCTAGCCCCAACCCTTACCCTAGCCACAACCCTTACCCTAGCCACAACCCTTACCCTAGCCACAACCCTTACCCTAGCCACAACCATTACCCTAGGCACAACCATTACCCGAGCCACATCCCTTACCCGAGCCACATCCCTTACCCTAGCCACAACCCTTACCATAGCCACATCCATTACCCTAGCCACAACCCTAACCCTAGCCACAACCATTACCCTAGCCACAACCCTTACCCTAGCCACATCCATTACCCTAGCCACAACCCTTACCCTAGCCACAACCCTTACCCTAGCCACAACCCTTACCCTAGCCACAACCCTTACCCTAGCCACAACCATTACCCTAGGCACAACCATTACCCGAGCCACATCCCTTACCCAAGCCACATCCATTACCCTAGCCACAACCATTACCCTAGCCACATCCATTACCCTAGCCACAACCCTAACCCTAGCCCCAACCATTACCCTAGCCCCAACCATTACCCTAGCTACATCCCTTACCCTTACCCTAGCCACAACCCTTACCCTAGCCACAACCCTTACCCTAGCCACAACCATTACCCTAGCCACAATCATTACCCTAGCCACATCCCTTACCCTAGCCACAACCCTAACCCTAGCCACAACCATTACCCTAGCCACAACCCTTACCCTAGCCACATCCCTTACCCTAGCCACAACCCTCACCCTAGCCACAACCATTACCCTAGCCACAATCATTACCCTAGCCACATCCCTTACCCTAGCCACAACCATTACCCTAGCCACAACCCTTACCCTAGCCACAACCCTTACCCTAGCTACAACCCTTACCATAGCCACATCCATTACCCTAGCCACAACCATTACCCTAGGCACAACCATTACCCGAGCCACATCCTTTACCCGAGCCACATCCCTTACCCTAGCCACAACCCTTACCCTAGCCACATCCATTACTCTAGCCACAACCATTACCCTAGCCACAACCATTACCCTAGCCACATCCCTTACCCTAGCCACAACCCTTACCCTAGCCACATCCCTTACCCTAGCCACAACCCTTACCCTAGCCACAACCCTTACCCTAGCCACAACCCTTACCCTAGCCACAACCATTACCCTAGCCACAACCCTTACCCTAGCCACAACCATTACCCTAGGCACAACCATTACCCGAGCCACATCCCTTACCCGAGCCACATCCCTTACCCTAGCCACAACCCTTACCATAGCCACATCCATTACCCTAGCCACAACCCTAACCCTAGCCACAACCATTACCCTAGCCACAACCCTTACCCTAGCCACATCCCTTACCCTAGCCACAACCCTTACCCTAGCCACAACCCTTACCCTAGCCACAACCCTTACCCTAGCCACAACCCTTACCCTAGCCACAACCATTACCCTAGGCACAACCATTACCCGAGCCACATCCCTTACCCGAGCCACATCCCTTACCCTAGCCACAACCCTTACCATAGCCACATCCATTACCCTAGCCACAACCATTACCCTAGCCACAACCATTACCCTAGCCACAACCCTAACCCTAGCCACAACCATTACCCTAGCCACAACCATTACCCTAGCTACATCCCTTACCCTTACCCTAGCCACAACCCTTACCCTAGCCACAACCCTTACCCTAGCCACAACCATTACCCTAGCCACAATCATTACCCTAGCCACATCCCTTACCCTAGCCACAACCCTAACCCTAGCCACAACCATTACCCTAGCCACAACCCTTACCCTAGCCACATCCCTTACCCTAGCCACAACCCTTACCCTAGCCACAACCCTTACCCTAGCCACAACCATTACCCTAGCCACAACCCTTACCCTAGCCACATCCTAGCCACATCCCTTACCCTAGCCACATCCCTTACCCTAGCCACAACCCTTACCCTAGCCACATCCCTTACCCTAGCCACAACCCTTACCCTAGCCACAACCATTACCCTAGCCACAATCATTACCCTAGCCACATCCCTTACCCTAGCCACAACCATTACCCTAGCCACAACCCTTACCCTAGCCACAACCCTTACCCTAGCTACAACCCTTACCATAGCCACATCCATTACCCTAGCCACAACCATTACCCTAGGCACAACCATTACCCGAGCCACATCCTTTACCCGAGCCACATCCCTTACCCTAGCCACAACCCTTACCATAGCCACATCCATTACTCTAGCCACAACCATTACCCTAGCCACAACCATTACCCTAGCCACATCCCTTACCCTAGCCACAACCCTTACCCTAGCCACATCCCTTACCCTAGCCACAACCCTTACCCTAGCCACAACCCTTACCCTAGCCACAACCCTTACCCTAGCCACAACCATTACCCTAGCCACAACCCTTACCCTAGCCACAACCATTACCCTAGGCACAACCATTACCCGAGCCACATCCCTTACCCTAGCCACAACCCTTACCATAGCCACATCCATTACCCTAGCCACAACCCTAACCCTAGCCACAACCATTACCCTAGCCACAACCATTACCCTAGCTACATCCCTTACCCTTACCCTAGCCACAACCCTTACCCTAGCCACAACCCTTACCCTAGCCACAATCATTACCCTAGCCACATCCCTTACCCTAGCCACAACCCTAACCTTAGCCACAACCATTACCCTAGCCACAACCATTACCCTAGCTACATCCCTTACCCTTACCCTAGCCACAATCATTACCCTAGCCACAACCATTACCCTAGCCACATCCCTTACCCTAGCCACAACCCTTACCCTAGCCACATCCCTTACCCTACCCACATCCCTTACCCTAGCCACATCCCTTACCCTAGCCACAACCCTTACCCTAGCCACATCCCTTACCCTAGCCACAACCCTTACCCTAGCCACAACCCTTACCCTAGCCACAACCCTTACCCTAGCCACAACCATTACCCTAGCCACAACCCTTACCCTAGCCACAACCATTACCCTAGGCACAACCATTACCCGAGCCACATCCCTTACCCGAGCCACATCCCTTACCCTAGCCACAACCCTTACCATAGCCACATCCATTACCCTAGCCACAACCATTACCCTAGCCACAACCATTACCCTAGCCACAACCCTAACCCTAGCCACAACCATTACCCTAGCCACAACCATTACCCTAGCTACATCCCTTACCTTTACCCTAGCCACAACCATTACCCTAGCCACAACCATTACCCTAGCCACATCCCTTACCCTAGCCACAACCCTTACCCTAGCCACAACCCTTACCCTAGCCACAACCCTTACCCTAGCCACAACCCTTACCCTAGCCACAACCCTAAACCTAGCCACAACCATTACCCTAGCCACATCCCTTAACCTAGCCACAACCATTACCTGAGCCACATCCATTACCCTAGCCACATACCTTACCCTAGCCACAACCCTTACCCTAGCCACAACCCTTACCCTAGCCACATCCCTTAACCTACCCACATCCCTTACCCTAGCCACATCCCTTACCCTAGCCACAACCCTTACCCTAGCCACATCCCTTACCCTAGCCACAACCCTTACCCTAGCCACAACCCTTACCCTAGCCACAACCATTACCCTAGCCACAACCCTTACCCTAGCCACATCCTAGCCACATCCCTTACCCTAGCCACTTCCCTTACCCTAGCCACATCCCTTACCCTAGCCACAACCCTTACCCTAGCCACAACCATTACCCTAGCCACAACCCTTACCCTAGCCACAACCCTTACCCTAGCCACAACCCTTACCATAGCCACATCCATTACCCTAGCCACAACCATTACCCTAGGCACAACCATTACCCGAGCCACATCCTTTACCCGAGCCACATCCCTTATCCTAGCCACAACCCTTACCATAGCCACATCCATTACTCTAGCCACAACCATTACCCTAGCCACAACCATTACCCTAGCCACATCCCTTACCCTAGCCACAACCCTTACCCTAGCCACATCCCTTACCCTAGCCACAACCCTTACCCTAGCCACAACCCTTACCCTAGCCACAACCCTTACCCTAGCCACAACCATTACCCTAGCCACAACCCTTACCCTAGCCACAACCATTACCCTAGGCACAACCATTACCCGAGCCACATCCCTTACCCGAGCCACATCCCTTACCCTAGCCACAACCCTTACCATAGCCACATCCATTACCCTAGCCACAACCATTACCCTAGCCACAACCATTACCCTAGCCACAACCCTTACCCTAGCCACAACCCTTACCCTAGCCACAACCATTACCCTAGCCACAACCCTTACCCTAGCCACATCCTAGCCACATCCCTTACCCTAGCCACATCCCTTACCCTAGCCACAACCCTTACCCTAGCCACATCCCTTACCCTAGCCACAACCCTTACCCTAGCCACAACCATTACCCTAGCCACAATCATTACCCTAGCCACATCCCTTACCCTAGCCACAACCATTACCCTAGCCACAACCCTTACCCTAGCCACAACCCTTACCCTAGCCACAACCCTTACCATAGCCACATCCATTACCCTAGCCACAACCTTTACCCTAGGCACAACCATTACCCGAGCCACATCCTTTACCCGAGCCACATCCCTTACCCTAGCCACAACCCTTACCATAGCCACATCCATTACTCTAGCCACAACCATTACCCTAGCCACAACCATTACCCTAGCCACATCCCTTACCCTAGCCACAACCCTTACCCGAGCCACATCCCTTACCCTAGCCACAACCCTTACCCTAGCCACAACCATTACCCTAGCCACAACCCTTACCCTAGCCACAACCATTACCCTAGGCACAACCATTACCCGAGCCACATCCCTTACCCGAGCCACATCCCTTACCCTAGCCACAACCCTTACCATAGCCACATCCATTACCCTAGCCACAACCCTAACCCTAGCCACAACCATTACCCTAGCCACAACCATTACCCTAGCTACATCCCTTACCCTTACCCTAGCCACAACCCTTACCCTAGCCACAACCCTTACCCTAGCCACAATCATTACCCTAGCCACATCCCTTACCCTAGCCACAACCCTAACCCTAGCCACAACCATTACCCTAGCCACAACCATTACCCTAGCTACATCCCTTACCCTTACCCTAGCCACAACCATTACCCTAGCCACAACCATTACCCTAGCCACATCCCTTACCCTAGCCACAACCCTTACCCTAGCCACAACCCTTACCCTATCCACAACCCTTACCCTAGCCACAACCCTTACCCTAGCCACAACCCTAACCCTAGCCACAACCCTAACCCTAGCCACAACCATTACCCTAGCCACATCCCTTAACCTAGCCACAACCATTATCTGAGCCACATCCATTACCCTAGCCACATCCCTTACCCTAGCCACACCATTACCCGAGCCACATCCATTACCCTAGCCACATACCTTACCCTAGCCACAACCCTTACCCTAGCCACATCCCTTACCCTAGCCACATCCCTTAACCTACCCACATCCCTTACCCTAGCCACATCCCTTACCCTAGCCACATCCCTTACCCTAGCCACATCCCTTACCCTACCCACATCCCTTACCCTAGCCACATCCCTTACCCTAGCCACATCCCTTACCCTAGCCACATCCCTTACCCTAGCCACAACCCTTACCCTAGCCACATCCCTTACCCTAGCCACAACCCTTACCCTAGCCACAACCATTACCCTAGCCACAATCATTACCCTAGCCACATCCCTTACCCTAGCCACAACCATTACCCTAGCCACAACCCTTACCCTAGCCACAACCCTTACCCTAGCTACAACCCTTACCATAGCCACATCCATTACCCTAGCCACAACCATTACCCTAGGCACAACCATTACCCGAGCCACATCCTTTACCCGAGCCACATCCCTTACCCTAGCCACAACCCTTACCATAGCCACATCCATTACTCTAGCCACAACCATTACCCTAGCCACAACCATTACCCTAGCCACATCCCTTACCCTAGCCACAACCCTTACCCTAGCCACATCCCTTACCCTAGCCACAACCCTTACCCTAGCCACAACCCTTACCCTGGCCACAACCCTTACCCTAGCCACAACCATTACCCTAGCCACAACCCTTACCCTAGCCACAACCATTACCCTAGGCACAACCATTACCCGAGCCACATCCCTTACCCGAGCCACATCCCTTACCCTAGCCACAACCCTTACCATAGCCACATCCATTACCCTAGCCACATCCCTTACCCTACCCACATCCCTTACCCTAGCCACATCCCTTACCCTAGCCACATCCCTTACCCTAGCCACATCCCTTACCCTAGCCACAACCCTTACCCTAGCCACATCCCTTACCCTAGCCACAACCCTTACCCTAGCCACAACCATTACCCTAGCCACAATCATTACCCTAGCCACATCCCTTACCCTAGCCACAACCATTACCCTAGCCACAACCCTTACCCTAGCCACAACCCTTACCCTAGCTACAACCCTTACCATAGCCACATCCATTACCCTAGCCACAACCATTACCCTAGGCACAACCATTACCCGAGCCACATCCTTTACCCGAGCCACATCCCTTACCCTAGCCACAACCCTTACCATAGCCACATCCATTACTCTAGCCACAACCATTACCCTAGCCACAACCATTACCCTAGCCACATCCCTTACCCTAGCCACAACCCTTACCCTAGCCACATCCCTTACCCTAGCCACAACCCTTACCCTAGCCACAACCCTTACCCTAGCCACAACCCTTACCCTAGCCACAACCATTACCCTAGCCACAACCCTTACCCTAGCCACAACCATTACCCTAGGCACAACCATTACCCGAGCCACATCCCTTACCCGAGCCACATCCCTTACCCTAGCCACAACCCTTACCATAGCCACATCCATTACCCTAGCCACAACCCTAACCCTAGCCACAACCATTACCCTAGCCACAACCCTTACCCTAGCCACATCCCTTACCCTAGCCACAACCCTTACCCTAGCCACAACCCTTACCCTAGCCACAACCCTTACCCTAGCCACAACCCTTACCCTAGCCACAACCATTACCCTAGCCACAACCCTTACCATAGCCACATCCATTACCCTAGCCACAACCATTACCCTAGCCACAACCATTACCCTAGCCACAACCCTAACCCTAGCCACAACCATTACCCTAGCCACAACCATTACCCTAGCTACATCCCTTACCCTTACCCTAGCCACAACCCTTACCCTAGCCACAACCCTTACCCTAGCCACAACCATTACCCTAGCCACAATCATTACCCTAGCCACATCCCTTACCCTAGCCACAACCCTAACCCTAGCCACAACCATTACCCTAGCCACAACCCTTACCCTAGCCACATCCCTTACCCTAGCCACAACCCTTACCCTAGCCACAACCCTTACCCTAGCCACAACCATTACCCTAGCCACAACCCTTACCCTAGCCACATCCTAGCCACATCCCTTACCCTAGCCACATCCCTTACCCTAGCCACAACCCTTACCCTAGCCACAACCCTTACCCTAGCCACAACCCTTACCCTAGCCACAACCATTACCCTAGCCACAATCATTACCCTAGCCACATCCCTTACCCTAGCCACAACCATTACCCTAGCCACAACCCTTACCCTAGCCACAACCCTTACCCTAGCTACAACCCTTACCATAGCCACATCCATTACCCTAGCCACAACCATTACCCTAGGCACAACCATTACCCGAGCCACATCCTTTACCCGAGCCACATCCCTTACCCTAGCCACAACCCTTACCATAGCCACATCCATTACTCTAGCCACAACCATTACCCTAGCCACAACCATCACCCTAGCCACATCCCTTACCCTAGCCACAACCCTTACCCTAGCCACATCCCTTACCCTAGCCACAACCCTTACCCTAGCCACAACCCTTACCCTAGCCACAACCCTTACCCTAGCCACAACCATTACCCTAGCCACAACCCTTACCCTAGCCACAACCATTACCCTAGGCACAACCATTACCCGAGCCACATCCCTTACCCGAGCCACATCCCTTACCCTAGCCACAACCCTTACCATAGCCACATCCATTACCCTAGCCACAACCCTAACCCTAGCCACAACCATTACCCTAGCCACAACCATTACCCTAGCTACATCCCTTACCCTTACCCTAGCCACAACCCTTACCCTAGCCACAACCCTTACCCTAGCCACAATCATTACCCTAGCCACATCCCTTACCCTAGCCACAACCCTAACCTTAGCCACAACCATTACCCTAGCCACAACCATTACCCTAGCTACATCCCTTACCCTTACCCTAGCCACAATCATTACCCTAGCCACAACCATTACCCTAGCCACATCCCTTACCCTAGCCACAACCCTTACCCTAGCCACATCCCTTACCCTACCCACATCCCTTACCCTAGCCACATCCCTTACCCTAGCCACAACCCTTACCCTAGCCACATCCCTTACCCTAGCCACAACCCTTACCCTAGCCACAACCCTTACCCTAGCCACAACCCTTACCCTAGCCACAACCATTACCCTAGCCACAACCCTTACCCTAGCCACAACCATTACCCTAGGCACAACCATTACCCGAGCCACATCCCTTACCCGAGCTACATCCCTTACCCTAGCCACAACCCTTACCATAGCCACATCCATTACCCTAGCCACAACCATTACCCTAGCCACAACCCTAACCCTAGCCACAACCATTACCCTAGCCACAACCATTACCCTAGCTACATCCCTTACCCTTACCCTAGCCACAACCATTACCCTAGCCACAACCATTACCCTAGCCACATCCCTTACCCTAGCCACAACCCTTACCCTAGCCACAACCCTTACCCTAGCCACAACCCTTACCCTAGCCACAACCCTTACCCTAGCCACAACCCTAACCCTAGCCACAACCATTACCCTAGCCACATCCCTTAACCTAGCCACAACCATTACCTGAGCCACATCCATTACCCTAGCCACATACCTTACCCTAGCCACAACCCTTACCCTAGCCACAACCCTTACCCTAGCCACATCCCTTACCCTACCCACATCCCTTACCCTAGCCACATCCCTTACCCTAGCCACAACCCTTACCCTAGCCACATCCCTTACCCTAGCCACAACCCTTACCCTAGCCACAACCCTTACCCTAGCCACAACCATTACCCTAGCCACAACCCTTACCCTAGCCACATCCTAGCCACATCCCTTACCCTAGCCACATCCCTTACCCTAGCCACATCCCTTACCCTAGCCACAACCCTTACCCTAGCCACATCCCTTACCCTAGCCACAACCCTTACCCTAGCCACAACCATTACCCTAGCCACAATCATTACCCTAGCCACATCCCTTACCCTAGCCACAACCATTACCCTAGCCACAACCCTTACCCTAGCCACAACCCTTACCCTAGCCACAACCCTTACCATAGCCACATCCATTACCCTAGCCACAACCATTACCCTAGGCACAACCATTACCCGAGCCACATCCTTTACCCGAGCCACATCCCTTACCCTAGCCACAACCCTTACCATAGCCACATCCATTACTCTAGCCACAACCATTACCCTAGCCACAACCATTACCCTAGCCACATCCCTTACCCTAGCCACAACCCTTACCCTAGCCACATCCCTTACCCTAGCCACAACCCTTACCCTAGCCACAACCCTTACCCTAGCCACAACCATTACCCTAGCCACAACCCTTACCCTAGCCACATCCTAGCCACATCCCTTACCCTAGCCACATCCCTTACCCTAGCCACATCCCTTACCCTAGCCACAACCCTTACCCTAGCCACATCCCTTACCCTAGCCACAACCCTTACCCTAGCCACAACCATTACCCTAGCCACAATCATTACCCTAGCCACATCCCTTACCCTAGCCACAACCATTACCCTAGCCACAACCCTTACCCTAGCCACAACCCTTACCCTAGCCACAACCCTTACCATAGCCACATCCATTACCCTAGCCACAACCATTACCCTAGGCACAACCATTACCCGAGCCACATCCTTTACCCGAGCCACATCCCTTACCCTAGCCACAACCCTTACCATAGCCACATCCATTACTCTAGCCACAACCATTACCCTAGCCACAACCATTACCCTAGCCACATCCCTTACCCTAGCCACAACCCTTACCCTAGCCACATCCCTTACCCTAGCCACAACCCTTACCCTAGCCACAACCCTTACCCTAGCCACAACCCTTACCCTAGCCACAACCATTACCCTAGCCACAACCCTTACCCTAGCCACAACCATTACCCTAGGCACAACCATTACCCGAGCCACATCCCTTACCCGAGCCACATCCCTTACCCTAGCCACAACCCTTACCATAGCCACATCCATTACCCTAGCCACAACCATTACCCTAGCCACAACCATTACCCTAGCCACAACCCTTACCCTAGCCACAACCCTTACCCTAGCCACAACCATTACCCTAGCCACAACCCTTACCCTAGCCACATCCTAGCCACATCCCTTACCCTAGCCACATCCCTTACCCTAGCCACAACCCTTACCCTAGCCACATCCCTTACCCTAGCCACAACCCTTACCCTAGCCACAACCATTACCCTAGCCACAATCATTACCCTAGCCACATCCCTTACCCTAGCCACAACCATTACCCTAGCCACAACCCTTACCCTAGCCACAACCCTTACCCTAGCCACAACCCTTACCATAGCCACATCCATTACCCTAGCCACAACCTTTACCCTAGGCACAACCATTACCCGAGCCACATCCTTTACCCGAGCCACATCCCTTACCCTAGCCACAACCCTTACCATAGCCACATCCATTACTCTAGCCACAACCATTACCCTAGCCACAACCATTACCCTAGCCACATCCCTTACCCTAGCCACAACCCTTACCCTAGCCACATCCCTTACCCTAGCCACAACCCTTACCCTAGCCACAACCCTTACCCTAGCCACAACCCTTACCCTAGCCACAACCATTACCCTAGCCACAACCCTTACCCTAGCCACAACCATTACCCTAGGCACAACCATTACCCGAGCCACATCCCTTACCCGAGCCACATCCCTTACCCTAGCCACAACCCTTACCATAGCCACATCCATTACCCTAGCCACAACCCTAACCCTAGCCACAACCATTACCCTAGCCACAACCATTACCCTAGCTACATCCCTTACCCTTACCCTAGCCACAACCCTTACCCTAGCCACAACCCTTACCCTAGCCACAATCATTACCCTAGCCACATCCCTTACCCTAGCCACAACCCTAACCCTAGCCACAACCATTACCCTAGCCACAACCATTACCCTAGCTACATCCCTTACCCTTACCCTAGCCACAACCATTACCCTAGCCACAACCATTACCCTAGCCACATCCCTTACCCTAGCCACAACCCTTACCCTAGCCACAACCCTTACCCTATCCACAACCCTTACCCTAGCCACAACCCTTACCCTAGCCACAACCCTAACCCTAGCCACAACCCTAACCCTAGCCACAACCATTACCCTAGCCACATCCCTTAACCTAGCCACAACCATTATCTGAGCCACATCCATTACCCTAGCCACATCCCTTACCCTAGCCACACCATTACCCGAGCCACATCCATTACCCTAGCCACATACCTTACCCTAGCCACAACCCTTACCCTAGCCACATCCCTTACCCTAGCCACATCCCTTACCCTACCCACATCCCTTACCCTAGCCACATCCCTTACCCTAGCCACATCCCTTACCCTAGCCACATCCCTTACCCTACCCACATCCCTTACCCTAGCCACATCCCTTACCCTAGCCACATCCCTTACCCTAGCCACATCCCTTACCCTAGGCACAACCCTTACCCTAGCCACATCCCTTACCCTAGCCACAACCCTTACCCTAGCCACAACCATTACCCTAGCCACAATCATTACCCTAGCCACATCCCTTACCCTAGCCACAACCATTACCCTAGCCACAACCCTTACCCTAGCCACAACCCTTACCCTAGCCACAACCCTTACCATAGCCACATCCATTACCCTAGCCACAACCATTACCCTAGGCACAACCATTACCCGAGCCACATCCTTTACCCGAGCCACATCCCTTACCCTAGCCACAACCCTTACCATAGCCACATCCATTACTCTAGCCACAACCATTACCCTAGCCACAACCATTACCCTAGCCACATCCCTTACCCTAGCCACAACCCTTACCCTAGCCACATCCCTTACCCTAGCCACAACCCTTACCCTAGCCACAACCCTTACCCTAGCCACAACCCTTACCCTAGCCACAACCATTACCCTAGCCACAACCCTTACCCTAGCCACAACCATTACCCTAGGCACAACCATTACCCGAGCCACATCCCTTACCCGAGCCACATCCCTTACCCTAGCCACAACCCTTACCATAGCCACATCCATTACCCTAGCCACAACCATTACCCTAGCCACAACCATTACCCTAGCCACAACCCTTACCCTAGCCACAACCCTTACCCTAGCCACAACCATTACCCTAGCCACAACCCTTACCCTAGCCACATCCTAGCCACATCCCTTACCCTAGCCACATCCCTTACCCTAGCCACAACCCTTACCCTAGCCACATCCCTTACCCTAGCCACAACCCTTACCCTAGCCACAACCATTACCCTAGCCACAATCATTACCCTAGCCACATCCCTTACCCTAGCCACAACCATTACCCTAGCCACAACCCTTACCCTAGCCACAACCCTTACCCTAGCCACAACCCTTACCATAGCCACATCCATTACCCTAGCCACAACCTTTACCCTAGGCACAACCATTACCCGAGCCACATCCTTTACCCGAGCCACATCCCTTACCCTAGCCACAACCCTTACCATAGCCACATCCATTACTCTAGCCACAACCATTACCCTAGCCACAACCATTACCCTAGCCACATCCCTTACCCTAGCCACAACCCTTACCCTAGCCACATCCCTTACCCTAGCCACAACCCTTACCCTAGCCACAACCCTTACCCTAGCCACAACCCTTACCCTAGCCACAACCATTACCCTAGCCACAACCCTTACCCTAGCCACAACCATTACCCTAGGCACAACCATTACCCGAGCCACATCCCTTACCCGAGCCACATCCCTTACCCTAGCCACAACCCTTACCATAGCCACATCCATTACCCTAGCCACAACCCTAACCCTAGCCACAACCATTACCCTAGCCACAACCATTACCCTAGCTACATCCCTTACCCTTACCCTAGCCACAACCCTTACCCTAGCCACAACCCTTACCCTAGCCACAATCATTACCCTAGCCACATCCCTTACCCTAGCCACAACCCTAACCCTAGCCACAACCATTACCCTAGCCACAACCATTACCCTAGCTACATCCCTTACCCTTACCCTAGCCACAACCATTACCCTAGCCACAACCATTACCCTAGCCACATCCCTTACCCTAGCCACAACCCTTATCCTAGCCACAACCCTTACCCTATCCACAACCCTTACCCTAGCCACAACCCTTACCCTAGCCACAACCCTAACCCTAGCCACAACCCTAACCCTAGCCACAACCATAACCCTAGCCACATCCCTTAACCTAGCCACAACCATTATCTGAGCCACATCTATTACCCTAGCCACATCCCTTACCCTAGCCACACCATTACCCGAGCCACATCCATTACCCTAGCCACATACCTTACCCTAGCCACAACCCTTACCCTAGCCACATCCCTTACCCTAGCCACATCCCTTACCCTACCCACATCCCTTACCCTAGCCACATCCCTTACCCTAGCCACAACCCTTACCCTAGCCACATCCCTTACCCTAGCCACAACCCTTACCCTAGCCACAACCCTTACCCTAGCCACAACCCTTACCCTAGCCACAACCATTACCCTAGCCACAACCCTTACCCTAGCCACAACCATTACCCTAGGCACAACCATTACCCGAGCCACATCCCTTACCCGAGCCACATCCCTTACCCTAGCCACAACCCTTACCATAGCCACATCCATTACCCTAGCCACAATCATTACCCTAGCCACATCCCTTACCCTAGCCACAACCCTAACCCTAGCCACAACCATTACCCTAGCCACAACCATTACCCTAGCTACATCCCTTACCCTTACCCTAGCCACAACCATTACCCTAGCCACAACCATTACCCTAGCCACATCCCTTACCCTAGCCACAACCCTTACCCTAGCCACAACCCTTACCCTATCCACAACCCTTACCCTAGCCACAACCCTTACCCTAGCCACAACCCTAACCCTAGCCACAACCCTAACCCTAGCCACAACCATTACCCTAGCCACATCCCTTAACCTAGCCACAACCATTATCTGAGCCACATCCATTACCCTAGCCACGTCCCTTACCCTAGCCACACCATTACCCGAGCCACATCCATTACCCTAGCCACATACCTTACCCTAGCCACAACCCTTACCCTAGCCACATCCCTTACCCTAGCCACATCCCTTACCCTACCCACATCCCTTACCCTAGCCACATCCCTTACCCTAGCCACAACCCTTACCCTAGCCACATCCCTTACCCTAGCCACAACCCTTACCCTAGCCACAACCCTTACCCTAGCCACAACCCTTACCCTAGCCACAACCATTACCCTAGCCACAACCCTTACCCTAGCCACAACCATTACCCTAGGCACAACCATTACCCGAGCCACATCCCTTACCCGAGCCACATTCCTTACCCTAGCCACAACCCTTACCATAGCCACATCCATTACCCTAGCCACAATCATTACCCTAGCCACAACCATTACCCTAGCCACAACCCTAACCCTAGCCACAACCATTACCCTAGCCACAACCATTACCCTAGCCACAACCATTACCCTAGCCACAACCATTACCCTAGCCACAACCCTAACCCTAGCCACAACCCTTACCCTAGCCACAACCATTACCCTAGCCACAACCATTACCCTAGCCACATCCCTTACCCTAGCCACAACCATTACCCTAGCCACAACCCTTACCCTAGCCACAACCCTTACCCTAGCCACAACCCTTACCCTAGCCACAACCCTAACCCTAGCCACAACCATTACCCTAGCCACATCCCTTAACCTAGCCACAACCATTACCTGAGCCACATCCATTACCCTAGCCACATCCCTTACCCTAGCCACACCATTACCTGAGCCACATCCATTACCCTAGCCACATACCTTACCCTAGCCACAACCATTACCCTAGCCACATCCCTTAACCTAGCCACAACCATTATCTGAGCCACATCTATTACCCGAGCCACATCCATTACCCTAGCCACATACCTTACCCTAGCCACAACCCTTACCCTAGCCACATCCCTTACCCTAGCCACATCCCTTACCCTACCCACATCCCTTACCCTAGCCACATCCCTTACCCTAGCCACAACCCTTACCCTAGCCACATCCCTTACCCTAGCCACAACCCTTACCCTAGCCACAACCCTTACCCTAGCCACAACCCTTACCCTAGCCACAACCATTACCCTAGCCACAACCCTTACCCTAGCCACAACCATTACCCTAGGCACAACCATTACCCGAGCCACATCCCTTACCCGAGCCACATCCCTTACCCTAGCCACAACCCTTACCATAGCCACATCCATTACCCTAGCCACAATCATTACCCTAGCCACATCCCTTACCCTAGCCACAACCCTAACCCTAGCCACAACCATTACCCTAGCCACAACCATTACCCTAGCTACATCCCTTACCCTTACCCTAGCCACAACCATTACCCTAGCCACAACCATTACCTAGCCACATCCCTTACCCTAGCCACAACCCTTACCCTAGCCACAACCCTTACCCTATCCACAACCCTTACCCTAGCCACAACCCTTACCCTAGCCACAACCCTAACCCTAGCCACAACCCTAACCCTAGCCACAACCATTACCCTAGCCACATCCCTTAACCTAGCCACAACCATTATCTGAGCCACATCCATTACCCTAGCCACATCCCTTACCCTAGCCACACCATTACCCGAGCCACATCCATTACCCTAGCCACATACCTTACCCTAGCCACAACCCTTACCCTAGCCACATCCCTTACCCTAGCCACATCCCTTACCCTACCCACATCCCTTACCCTAGCCACATCCCTTACCCTAGCCACAACCCTTACCCTAGCCACATCCCTTACCCTAGCCACAACCCTTACCCTAGCCACAACCCTTACCCTAGCCACAACCCTTACCCTAGCCACAACCATTACCCTAGCCACAACCCTTACCCTAGCCACAACCATTACCCTAGGCACAACCATTACCCGAGCCACATCCCTTACCCGAGCCACATCCCTTACCCTAGCCACAACCCTTACCATAGCCACATCCATTACCCTAGCCACAATCATTACCCTAGCCACAACCATTACCCTAGCCACAACCCTAACCCTAGCCACAACCATTACCCTAGCCACAACCATTACCCTAGCCACAACCATTACCCTAGCCACAACCATTACCCTAGCCACAACCCTAACCCTAGCCACAACCCTTACCCTAGCCACAACCATTACCCTAGCCACAACCATTACCCTAGCCACATCCCTTACCCTAGCCACAACCATTACCCTAGCCACAACCCTTACCCTAGCCACAACCCTTACCCTAGCCACAACCCTTACCCTAGCCACAACCCTAACCCTAGCCACAACCATTACCCTAGCCACATCCCTTAACCTAGCCACAACCATTACCTGAGCCACATCCATTACCCTAGCCACATCCCTTACCCTAGCCACACCATTACCTGAGCCACATCCATTACCCTAGCCACATACCTTACCCTAGCCACAACCCTTACCCTAGCCACAACCCTTACCCTAGCCACATCCCTTACCCTACCCACATCCCTTACCCTAGCCACATCCCTTACCCTAGCCACAACCCTTACCCTAGCCACATCCCTTACCCTAGCCACAACCCTTACCCTAGCCACAACCCTTACCCTAGCCACAACCATTACCCTAGCCACATCCCTTACCCTAGCCACAACCCTTACCCTAGCCACATCCCTTACCCTAGCCACAACCCTTACCCTAGCCACAACCATTACCCTAGCCACAATCATTACCCTAGCCACATCCCTTACCCTAACCACAACCATTACCCTAGCCACAACCCTTACCCTAGCCACAACCCTTACCCTAGCCACAACCCTTACCATAGCCACATCCATTACCCTAGCCACAACCATTACCCTATGCACAATCATTACCCGAGCCACATCCTTTACCCGAGCCACATCCCTTACCCTAGCCACAACCCTTACCATAGCCACATCCATTACTCTAGCCACAACCATTACCCTAGCCACAACCATTACCCTAGCCACATCCCTTACCCTAGCCACAACCCTTACCCTAGCCACATCCCTTACCCTAGCCACAACCCTTACCCTAGCCACAACCCTTACCCTAGCCACAACCCTTACCCTAGCCACAACCATTACTCTAGCCACAACCCTTACCCTAGCCACAACCATTACCCTAGGCTCAACCATTACCCTAGGCACAACCATTACCCGAGCCACATCCCTTACCCGAGCCACATCCCTTACCCTAGCCACAACCCTTACCATAGCCACATCCATTACCCTAGCCACAACCATTACCCTAGCCACAACCATTACCCTAGCCACAACCCTAACCCTAGCCACAACCATTACCCTAGCCACAACCATTACCCTAGCTACATCCCTTACCCTTACCCTAGCCACAACCATTACCCTAGCCACAACCATTACCCTAGCCACATCCCTTACCCTAGCCACAACCCTTACCCTAGCCACAACCCTTACCCTAGCCACAACCCTTACCCTAGCCACAACCCTTACCCTAGCCACAACCCTTACCCTAGCCACAACCCTAACCCTAGCCACAACCATTACCCTAGCCACATCCCTTAACCTAGCCACAACCATTACCTGAGCCACATCCATTACCCTAGCCACATCCCTTACCCTAGCCACACCATTACCCGAGCCACATCCATTACCCTAGCCACATACCTTACCCTAGCCACAACCCTTACCCTAGCCACAACCCTTACCCTAGCCACATCCCTTACCCTACCCACATCCCTTACCCTAGCCACATCCCTTACCCTAGCCACAACCCTTACCCTAGCCACATCCCTTACCCTAGCCACAACCCTTACCCTAGCCACAACCCTTACCCTAGCCACAACCATTACCCTAGCCACAACCCTTACCCTAGCCACATCCTAGCCACATCCCTTACCCTAGCCACATCCCTTACCCTAGCCACATCCCTTACCCTAGCCACAACCCTTACCCTAGCCACATCCCTTACCCTAGCCACAACCCTTACCCTAGCCACAACCATTACCCTAGCCACAATCATTACCCTAGCCACATCCCTTACCCTAGCCACAACCCTTACCCTAGCCACAACCCTTACCCTAGCCACAACCCTTACCCTAGCCACAACCCTTACCATAGCCACATCCATTACCCTAGCCACAACCATTACCCTAGGCACAACCATTACCCGAGCCACATCCTTTACCCGAGCCACATCCCTTACCCTAGCCACAACCCTTACCATAGCCACATCCATTACTCTAGCCACAACCATTACCCTAGCCACAACCATTACCCTAGCCACATCCCTTACCCTAGCCACAACCATTACCCTAGCCACAACCATTACCCTAGCTACATCCCTTACCCATACCCTAGCCACAACCACTACCATAGCCACAACCATTACCCGAGCCACATCCTTTACCCGAGCCACATCCCTTACCCTAGCCACAACCCTTACCATAGCCACATCCATTACTCTAGCCACAACCATTACCCTAGCCACAACCATTACCCTAGCCACATCCCTTACCCTAGCCACAACCATTACCCTAGCCACAACCATTACCCTAGCCACAACCATTACCCTAGCTACATCCCTTACCCTTACCCTAGCCACAACCACTACCATAGCCACAACCATTACCCTAGCCACATCCCTTACCCTAGCCACAACCATTACCCTAGCCACATCCCTTACCCTAGCCACAACCCTTATCCTAGCCACAACCCTTACCCTAGCCACCACCCTTACCCTAGCCACAACCCTTACCCTAGCCACAACCCTTACCCTAGCCACAACCCTAACCCTAGCCACAACCATTACCCTAGCCACATCCCTTAGTCGAGCCACATCCATTACCCGAGCCACATCCATTACCCTAGCCACATCCCTTACCCTAGCCACACCATTACCCGAGCCACATCTATTACCCTAGCCACATCCCTTACCCTAGCCACAACCCTTACCCTAGCCACAACCCTTACCCTAGCCACATCCCTTACCCTAGCCACAACCCTTACCCTAGCCACATCCCTTACCCTAGCCACACCCCTTACCCTAGCCACAACCCTTACCCTAGCCACAACCCTAACCCTAGCCACAACCCTTACCCTAGCCACAACCCTAACCCTAGTCACATCCCTTACCTTAGCCACATCCCTTACCCTAGCCACAACCCTTACCCTAGCCACATCCCTTACCCTAGCCACAACCCTTACCCTAGCCACAACCCTTACCCTAGCCACAACCCTAACCCTAGCCACATCCCTTACCCTAGCCACATCCCTTACCCTAGCCACAACCCTTACCCTAGCCACAACCCTTACCCTAGCCACAACCCTTACCCTACCCACATCCCTTACCCTAGCCACATCCCTTACCCTAGCCACAACCCTAACCCTAGCCACAACCCTTACCCTAGCCACATCCCTTACCCTAGCCACATCCCTTACCCTAGCCACAACCCTTACCCTAGCCACAACCCTTACCCTAGCCACAACCATTACCCTAGCCACAACCCTTACCCTAGCCACATCCTAGCCACATCCCTTACCCTAGCCACATCCCTTACCCTAGCCACATCCCTTACCCTAGCCACAACCCTTACCCTAGCCACATCCCTTACCCTAGCCACAACCCTTACCCTAGCCACAACCATTACCCTAGCCACAATCATTACCCTAGCCACATCCCTTACCCTAGCCACAACCATTACCCTAGCCACAACCCTTACCCTAGCCACAACCCTTACCCTAGCCACAACCCTTACCATAGCCACATCCATTACCCTAGCCACAACCATTACCCTAGGCACAACCATTACCCGAGCCACATCCTTTACCCGAGCCACATCCCTTACCCTAGCCACAACCCTTACCATAGCCACATCCATTACTCTAGCCACAACCATTACCCTAGCCACAACCATTACCCTAGCCACATCACTTACCCTAGCGACAACCATTACCCTAGCCACAACCATTACCCTAGCCACAACCATTACCCTAGCTACATCCCTTACCCTTACCCTAGCCACAACCACTACCATAGCCACAACCATTACCCTAGCCACATCCCTTACCCTAGCCACAACCATTACCCTAGCCACATCCCTTACCCTAGCCACAACCCTTATCCTAGCCACAACCCTTACCCTAGCCACAACCCTTACCCTAGCCACAACCCTAACCCTAGCCACAACCATTACCCTAGCCACATCCCTTACCCGAGCCACATCCTTTACCCGAGCCACATCCCTTACCCTAGCCACAACCCTTACCATAGCCACATCCATTACTCTAGCCACAACCATTACCCTAGCCACAACCATTACCCTAGCCACATCCCTTACCCTAGCCACAACCATTACCCTAGCCACAACCATTACCCTAGCCACAACCATTACCCTAGCTACATCCCTTACCCTTACCCTAGCCACAACCACTACCATAGCCACAACCATTACCCTAGCCACATCCCTTACCCTAGCCACAACCATTACCCTAGCCACATCCCTTACCCTAGCCACAACCCTTATCCTAGCCACAACCCTTACCCTAGCCACCACCCTTACCCTAGCCACAACCCTTACCCTAGCCACAACCCTTACCCTAGCCACAACCCTAACCCTAGCCACAACCATTACCCTAGCCACATGCCTTAGTCGAGCCACATCCATTACCCGAGCCACATCCATTCCCCTAGCCACATCCCTTACCCTAGCCACACCATTACCCGAGCCACATCTATTACCCTAGCCACATCCCTTACCCTAGCCACAACCCTTACCCTAGCCACAACCCTTACCCTAGCCACATCCCTTACCCTAGCCACATCCCTTACCCTAGCCACATCCCTTACCCTAGCCACACCCCTTACCCTAGCCACAACCCTTACCCTAGCCACAACCCTAACCCTAACCACAACCCTTACCCTAGCCACAACCCTAACCCTAGTCACATCCCTTACCTTAGCCACATCCCTTACCCTAGCCACAACCCTTACCCTAGCCACATCCCTTACCCTAGCCACAACCCTTACCCTAGCCACAACCCTTACCCTAGCCACAACCCTTACCCTAGCCACAACCCTTACCCTAGCTTCATGTCCACACCCCAGTTCAACCCTAACCCCATTATCTTACAGTTAGACAGTGCAGATGGTTATGTTTAAAGTACTGTAACTGTCCAGCGTTTCCAGATCTCTATGAAATATGACCCATAGTTAATTACAATATGAGTTAAATTGTGTTCCTTCCAAAAAAAATGTAATTAAGAATGTTAAAAAGCAGCTTTTCTGTGTTGGAATGGTGTGGGCATACCCCAACAACAGAATGGTGTGGGTGTACAGTGTACCGGTCATTTAAAATATTAATGTGAGTAAACTGCTGATTGGCCAGCTCATCCTCCTCTAGACTGCTGATTGGCCAGCTCATCCTCTTCAGGAGTATGACATCATACTCTATGAGGAGATAGCAAGCCTTTTTGAAACAGTCACTTTGAGTTTTTCTCCAAGTTATACTTTGGCCACAAAAACGAGTATAGGACAAGTCAACAACATTATTTGGGTATGAGTTAGCAGAATATGAAAAGAAAAGTGAGATTTTCACTGAACAGTTACTTTAAAACAATGGGATTAGGATTTAACCGGCTTGTGGACATGAACCTAAGGTTAGGGTTATGGCGAGGGTTAGGGTTACTGCTGTAAGTACAATGTATTACAATTCTAGAGTTAGGGTTAGGGTCATTGCTTTTAAGTGAAGGAGTAGCTCCGGCTCAATTGAACCACAGACTGATACCTAACTGCCCCAGTCTACTGTGAGCTGACTGCTACTCCCTGCAGGTCTCCCCCGGCCTGGGGTAAGGAGCTGCTGCTGAGCTGTGGCTTCCTGCTGTGTAAAGGCCTGGTGACTCGGCTGGACCTGGTCTCTGTCCACCTGGCCTCCAGCCAGCGCATCTTCTCCTTCCTCTCCCTGGCCTGGGGCTTCGTGGCCGACGTCGACATCGAGAGCGAGAAGTACCGCCTCGTTGGCCCCATGCGATTCCTGGTGGGTACGCTGATGCGCCTGGCCTCCCTCAAGGTATATCAGGGTAGGCTGGCATACCTGCCTGCTCCTCCCTTCACACCCCAAAACTCCTCCCTCTGCTCCTCTCTACCCTGTGGGCCCAACAACTCCCCCAATCAGAACTCTCGCCACAACCACAGCACAAACTCCAACCACAACACCGCCCACAACTCCTCCAACATTGCCATCACAACCATGAGGACCGAGCCCCAACCAGTCAACCAGAAGGGGCCTCCTGACTCGCTCCTACCAGCCTTAGAGCAGCCGGTGCCTGATCATTGGACAGTAGTGAATGAGGAAGACTTTGTACTGGTATTGGCCATGTTCCAGTCCCACTTGGCTGAGGACCTGTTTGCCGCCCCTGGGGCCGCAGCAGACGACGGCTTCATCCACCTGTTGTACGTGCGTGCAGGCATCTCCAGGCTAGCCCTGCTCACACTCTTCATGACCATGGAGAAGGGGGGCCACCTGGCTATCGGCTGCCCACACCTTGTGTATGAGAGGGTGAAGGCCTTTCGCCTGGAGCCTCTGTCCCCCGAGGGAGCGATCACTGTGGACGGGGAGATGGTGGAGTACGGGCCAGTACAGGCCCAGGTTCATGAAGGAATCGCCAGGCTCATCTCAGGCTGAGAATCTACTCGGAGAGTCTGTCCTCCCCACAGCTCTGACTTCTCACTCCCTTTCTTACTCTGTCTACTGTATATACAAAGTGCCAAAGACATTATATCAGCCTTTGGAAAATCCCCCCTCTTTTTTTCTACAGATATAGATACTGAATGTATCTGTGTCCTGTTGTTTAGAGATCCTCCATTTCCTCTCCATGCTTCATTCAGGGTCAAAGCCATGGGTGTTCTTGCAGCTGGCTGGTCTCAGCTAAGAGTGTGTGTGTATGATAGTGTGTTGTGAGCGGTGTGTTTAGTAGGGAGGGGCCCATGGCTGAGGAGTACCTTGTGTGCACCGCTGTCTGACTTAATAAGTGTGACACACGTGAAGAGAATCACATTCTTCTGTCCCGCGAGGATGTGGCAGGCAACCAGCTCTACGCCCGCTATCTAGCCCCGGGGTAATCATTCTGTGGAGGATGAGACACGGGCCTGACATGAAGATCTTCCCACCTCATGATATACTGTTCGAGTCATGGATGTAGGTTCTCTATGGAGAAGCACAACGTTGGAGAATGCAGCATTGTGGACCTCCACCAATGATATTAGGTTACTCTTCTCTCTCTCATCAGTGAAAACCTCCACTTTACCTCTTCGTTTAATGGATGGGGTGGAAGGGGTTAGGTGCTAGTGAGGTCGTGTTCAAGCAGCGTGGAGGTTCAGGAACCTGGCCAGAGGTTGTTGAGGTTGCCTTCTTATATATCTTGCCTGTCTCCTACCCTGCTGCTGCTGCAGCTCTAGCCAACATGCTTCTTGCTGCTGCTGCAGCTCTAGCCAACATGCTTCTTGCTGCTGCTGCAGCTCTAGCCAACATGCTTCTTGCTGCTGCTGCAGCTCTAGCCAACATGCTTCTTGCTGCTGCTGCAGCTCTAGCCAACATGCTTCCTGCTGCTGCTGCAGCTCTAGCCAACATGCTTCTTGCTGCTGCTGCAGCTCTAGCCAACATGCTTCTTACTGCTGCTGCAGCTCTAGCCAACATGCTTCTTGCTGCTGCTGTAGCTCTAGCCAACATGCTTCTTACTGCTGCTGCAGCTCTAGCCAACATGCTTCTTACTGCTGCTGCAGCTCTAGCCAACATGCTTCTTGCTGCTGCTGTAGCTCTAGCCAACATGCTTCTTGCTGCTGCTGCAGCTCTAGCCAACATGCTTCATGCTGCTGCTGCAGCTCTAGCCAACATGCTTCTTGCTGCTGCTGCAGCTCTAGCCAACATGCTTCTTGCTGCTGCTGCAGCTCTAGCCAACATGCTTCCTGCTGCTGCTGCAGCTCTAGCCAACATGCTTCTTGCTGCTACTGCAGCTCTAGCGAACATGCTTCTTGCTGCTGCTGTAGCTCTAGCCAACATGCTTCTTGCTGCTGCTGCAGCTCTAGCGAACATGCTTCTTGCTGCTGCTGTAGCTCTAGCCAACATGCTTCTTGCTGCTGCTGCAGCTCTAGCGAACATGCTTCTTGCTGCTGCTGTAGCTCTAGCCAACATGCTTCTTGCTGCTGCTGCAGCTCTAGCCAACATGCTTCTTGCTGCTGCTGTAGCTCTAGCCAACATGCTTCTTGCTGCTGCTGCAGCTCTAGCCAACATGCTTCTTGCTGCTGCTGTAGCTCTAGCCAACATGCTTCTTGCTGCTGCTGCAGCTCTAGCCAACATGCTTCTTGCTGCTGCTGCAGCTCTAGCCAACATGCTTCTTGGACCACCTCCTTCCTGACACACAACACACAGGCTTGACTCTCCCTTTCAGATCTGGAGCACTTAGCAAGGAGGGGGATGGTCTCGTCTGCTACATATGATCCCTTTCTTCTAGCTGTGTTAAGATTGTACTCCATCCTCCTTCACAAGATTTTGGAGCCATCAGCACCTAATGTGTCCTTATTCTGAAGCTTTATGGGTGAATGAAAAATACTAGCTGATAGAACTATAAGCAGTTGAAGAAGATACAGCACATTGTCGATTTTTATGAACGTTTTTATTGTAGATAAAATAATATAAATATTTCTGTTGTTTTCTGTCCAAGCACACACTAAGAAGGGAAACAGGGTTTTGCACTACGCAGCACTGCATAGGTCAGTGGGTTTTGCACATTGACTCGATCAATAAGAGTTGGAGCGACCAGGCCAGAGTGCTGTGCTCTCTGCTGGGGCCTTTTTCTTGTCAGGGCGGAGATGATGAGCTTAGTGCACTGGAGCAGATGTGAGCATAATCATCAGTTCTACTCGCACCAGTTCATGCCAAGTCGGGTTCACCCCAGAGATATAACAATTACTGGTTTAACTAATCCTAGAGCCCACACTTGGTTTGGTTTGGATCAAAATGTCATATGGGTGGAATGGTTTTAATGTACTGTATAATGAATCTAAAAGGATGCTTAAAATGACTCTTCCTGAAGGTATGCTGACTGCAGATGTGATATTAACTTCTCCCATTCTGATTTCAATCTTCCATTTCTGTGCCAGTACCTGACTTTGATATGCCTTTAGATAAATAAAAGTTCAAGTTTTATTTGTCACATGCACCAGTACAGTGAAATGCTGGATAAATAATTTATGATAAAAATATTAAACATACTGTACGGTACCTTTTACCCCATACATACCTATCTACCTACCTAATCCTCATGTGTCAGGCTCTGCTGGTGGTGTTGACAAGGTCATAGACCATGCATACACAAGTAAAAGCACATATCCAAATTGAGAGATTAGCTATGCAAATTATTTTAATGTGGCCCGTTCTAGGACGCCTCACTGCTCTTTATGCAGTGTGAGGGGTCCCCCTAGTGGATTTACCTTAACCAGTCATTGCAGTGCAAGTGGTGGAAGTTCTGACAAAGTACTTGCACATTTGTTTCTATGGTACAACAGTAGTAATGTATAAAATCTTATGATAGCTCACTTTCATTCATTGTATGTTTGGTTGCATTGATTCACTAGCATACTGGTATCCAGGTTATGAAAACAATTACGAGCCATTTTGAATTAAACTACAATCACTTATCATATTTCCATCTGAATATCAAAAACCTGCATTTGAATCACCTCAGGTACGGTAGCTCATGCTAGACAGTGTATACTGAGTATCATCTCTCCTCAACCGAATATAATCTCTCCTCAACCGGACAGACAAGCGGACATCCATTGCTGACCCTGGCTGACCCTAGTGACTGTTATGTAATATGTACAAAAAACAAACCAGTCTCAACACATCTGAGTGGAGTAATTGCAATTGTGTTGAACTACTGTTATCTTCTGTGTCCTGTCCCCTTGGCTGGTAGGGTGGACTGTGGAGTGACTACATCATAGTACTGTTATGTTCTGTGTCCTGTCCCCTTGGCTGGTAGGGTGGACTGTGGAGTGACTACATCATAGTACTGTTATGTTCTGTGTCCTGTCCCCTTGGCTGGTAGGGTGGACTGTGGAGTGACTACATCATAGTACTGTTATGTTCTGTGTCCTGTTCCCTTGGCTGGTAGGGTGGACTGTGGAGTGACTACATCATAGTACTGTTATGTTCTGTGTCCTGTCCCCTTGGCTGGTAGGGTGGACTGTGGAGTGACTACATCATAGTACTGTTATGTTCTGTGTCCTGTCCCCTTGGCTGGTAGGGTGGACTGTGGAGTGACTACATCATAGTACTGTTATGTTCTGTGTCCTGTCCCCTTGGCTGGTAGGGTGGACTGTGGAGTGACTACATCATAGTACTGTTATCTTCTGTGTCCTGTCCCCTTGGCTGGTAGGGTGGACTGTGGAGTGACTACATCATAGTACTGTTATGTTCTGTGTCCTGTCCCCTTGGCTAGTAGGGTGGACTGTGGAGGGACTACATCATAGTACTGTTATGTTCTGTGTCCTGTCCCCTTGGCTGGTAGGGTGGACTGTGGAGGGACTACATCATAGTACTGTTATTAATATTCAAATACTGCTGTAGTCTTCTCATTGCATTCATGTCATTTTGTATGTCATCATTCCCGTGTAGGAGAGAGATCTATATTTTTTCCAGGGTTTCATTTAGTAAGAACCACAACTAAATACATGAATCATGCTGTATCGACTGTCTGAATGGTAATAAAATTCCCAAATTCTTCAAGAGTTCTGTCTTGTTCATGATTAGCAACCATCTTTTCCAGAGAGCATCAACAATGTTAATTGTCTTTTTAGTTTTTATATAAAGTGAAAATGATTATCCAGGGGTTAATATTGTCCATTACAGGTGTTGTGTATTTGAGGGTGTATTATTGTTCTGCTTTTAGGACCAGACTAATCTTATCTTTATGATAGCAGTGTTTCAGTGTCAGTACTGCTGATAGCTTCTCTCCCTCTAACCATGGATACCCATTCTAAATATCCACCTGTTGAGAGAGTAACCACTAAATAATATCATTTGTAGGCCTATACTAAGGAGACCTGTATAGAGAACTTGGCTGGAGTAAGAGTTGACCACAATTACTCCATGCCTACTATATCTCCCAAATATACAGGAGAATATCCACTTTGCCATGTGTCAGTCAAACTCAAGGGATGACGATAGAAGCTAATACGCCGAGTTGTGGAAACAATTTCTATAATCTGTCACGTGACATAGTAATAATCACTGGCTTTATAGTGAAGAGGTGGACGTCTTTCAGGGCACGCAAGAGAGAGAGGAGGGAGGAGATAAAGAGAGGGTGAGATAAGACAATAAGGCAGGTAGAGAGTGTTCGGATGAGATTGCATCAGGTAAGTAAAGCAACGTTATTTTCAGTTACAGTGCTCTTGTTGGTTACCATATAATTTCAGAGTATCTGCATATGAGTATCTGCACATGATGGCAATCAAATATCGAATGGCAGAGGAAAAAACATATTGTAAATGCATTACATTCAGTGTGTTAATTCTCTATTCTGTGTTACATTAATTCTCTAGGCAATTAATAAACAGGTTGTCACAACACTGCCATTTGTGCGTAAAGCAGCTGACCTCAGGTCGCTTAATTTCTGGTTCTAGTTAATTGCTCTCCACTCCCCCTCGCTCCAAATTCTATTATTTCATTCATGAGCACCGACGTCGTACTATTCATATTCTAAATGGTAAAATGACTCACATCTACATGGACCACATCCTATAAATACGGATTCTACTCCCTCTTGGTCATCTGTGCACAGGCTGTCCCAACAAGAGGAGGAAACTGAAGATTAACCCTCGTGTAACAGCCAAGAGAGAAGACTTGTGCAAACACACAACAATAGAAGGAACAGAAGAATATCGAAGTAATCCAACTGGAGTTATAAAAGTTGTAAAATGTCACTAGTGGGCGCCCTGCCTTTCCTGAAACCGCGCCTTTCCCCTTCTGTTTCTCCTGGGCGTCAAAGAAGACACACACTGCCGGCAAGCGAGTTCCGACCGCTCAACACGCAAGATGCCATCAGCGTGTTCGAAATCGAGAAAGAGGGTAAGTTGTCCATAGATTCAGTTATAAATGTGTGTATGTAATATGTGTTATGAATTAATGGCACGAATATACAATGTATGAGCGTTATCAGGGGTACTCAAGTCACGCGTAAAACTCGTGCCAACAGCCTCTCCTTGGGCTTTACGCACGTTGACTGGGCGCGCTAGTCTGTCTCTTGATTTCCATAACACTTTGTATTAATCCCTTGTTATAGGTTTAATGCACTGATACGGATACGCCTTGGCATTCTTAAATACAGTGAGTTCAAAGATGATGAAAATGTGTCTCTCTCTTTTCCTCCGCCAGCCTTTATCTCTGTGTCAGGAGACTGCCCGCTCCACCTTGATGAGGTGCGTCATTTCCTCACGCTGTGTCCAGAGCTGTCCATGGGCTGGTTTGAGGAGGGGAGACTAGTAGCCTTCATCATTGGGTCCCAATGGGACCAGGACAGACTCAACCTAGTAAGACACCTATGATGTTATATAATTTCCTATTGATTCATAGGTCATTTACTCTATATCTTCCTGTGTTTTTATTAGCTCACTGATAGTTTTTCGAAATCAGGTGCTCTGTATTACATCACCGTACACATTATTGAATGAACTTTACTTGAGCTACATTTGCATTTTTCCTTTGCTGCAGGACGCCCTAACTCTTCACAAGCCCAAAGGTTCCACAGTTCATATCCATGTGCTGGCGGTCCACCGGACCTTCCGGCAGCAGGGCAAGGGCCCTATCCTGATGTGGCGCTACCTGCAGTATCTACGCTGCCTGCCCTATGTGCGCCGTGCTGTGCTCATGTGTGAGGACTTCCTGGTTCCCTTTTACCAGAAGTCTGGCTTCAAGGTGCAGGGCCGCTGTTCCATCACGGTGGCATCACTGACCTTCACAGAGATGCAGTACCCTGTGAGGGGCCATGCCCTGATGCGGCGCAACAGTGAAGCTATTGGTTTTCCTCAGACTGCGTTATTATTGGAGGAACAGACTCAGAGGCTTGAGTCTGTGTTATTATTGGAGGAACCGATTCAGAGGAGTGAGTCTGCATTGTTATTGGAGGAAGAGACTCAGAGGACTGAGCCTGAGCCTGCGGATGTGTAAATCTTTTTTTACTGAGTAAGATATTAGATTCCTGCTGTACATATCAACTATGATGTAAAATAAAGTGATGTAAACATTTACATTTATATCTAAGATGGTAGTCTAAAGTGCACACCATACATGCATGACCAATGCAGGGAGTCTTTAAGCTTTATCACAATGTTTTAATTTCAGATACCTAACGTTATTTAATATGTGACTATTTCAACGTTAACTAGCTACATGCTAATGAATGTTAGAACAAATATCGTGTGACTTCTGTCTGTGTGAGATTATATTTTTACTGCAAATGTTCCCGTTTTATTTATTGTAAGTTTTGTCTGAAGGTTTGGGTTGCAAGCCCCCTCCTCTATGACGGTATATGGACTGACGTCACTGACTACCAGGCTTAGCAGCTCAACCGTGCCTCTTTATCTCTATTAGTGGGCATTAGGTATACTGTAAACGTCTGAGGATTTACAAGAGGATCCTTTCATTGGACTGCCAGTAGATCTAGTGACTTAACAAGCCCGTTTTCATACAATGAGAAAAGTAGGCTACATTCACACTCATTTGGATTCATTTGTTACTGAAACGGTTCGTCTATTCATTTCCCTTTGGGTCATATGTGCAGAGCGTTGATCAAACCATGTAATATCTTCTCTTACTCCACCAGAACCTGTCTTACTCTTGAAACCAATCATATCTTAAATAAATATGTTTTTGTACTGTTTTTGTTATTAAAAAATATAATAAAGATGATAATGTATTAACTTTCTGAGCATGTTCAATTTGGATGACTTCAGTATAACAATGACATTTATTGTTGATTCATTTAACTATATTTATTCATAAGAATACACAACATCATATGCATACTTTGTCTGTTTTTACACATGCAGCCAAATTCTGATCTTTTGCTAAATTATTGGTCCAATATGTGGGAAAAGATCCGAATTGGGCTACCTGTGTAAACGCAGCCTAACATTTGTCACGACCCAGAACTAAAGCTTGCGTGAACATGGTCAGCTACTGGACAGGAAAGACTACTGGATAGCAGCTTTCAATCTATAGCTAGAGGACTCCTGATATCTCCAGGCGACTTCAACCTACTTACATCTACCTTCGGTTAATTTCTTTCCACCTCTTTCTTTCCCCTCCTTTCCAATTCTGGCCTCACCCTTTCCCGGACCCCTCCCACTCACAAGGCAGGCAATACGCTTGACCTAATCCTTACTAGAGGCTGTTCGCCTACTAATCTCACTGCAACCCCCCTCCAGGTCTCAGATCACTATTTTATTTCCTTTTCTGTCTCCCTCTCCTCCTCCTCCTCCTCCTCCTCCTCCTCCTCCTCCGACCCAACCCAACCCACTCAGCCTCTACCCAGATGGTCATGTGCTGTCACAATCTTCGCTCTCTCTCTCTTCCACTACTCTATCCTCATCTATCCTATCATCTCTTCCTTCTGCTAAATCCTTCTCCCTCCTGTCTCCTGATTCTGCCTCTTCAACCCTACTTTCCTCCCTTTCCGTATCTTATGACTCGTACTGTCCCCATTCCTCCCGGCCGACTCAGCCCTCCCCTCCAGTTCCATTGCTGAGAAAATTATTGCGAGCATACAGAGCAGGACGAAAATCGAGGAAAGCTAAATTTATGGAGGACCTATCATCCTTTCACTCCCTCCTCTCTACATTTTCTTCCTCTGTATCCGCTGTGAAAGTCACTTTCTATCACTCCAAATGTAAAGCTTCTTCCTTTAACCCTAGGAAACTCTTTTCCACCTTCTCCTTCCTCCTTAATCCTCCACCCCTTCCTCATCCCTCTCTGCAGACGACTTTGTCACCACTTTGAAAACAAGGTTAATGACATCAGCTCCTCATTCACTCAGCCTAGTGAGTCTATTGGTCCCACTGACACAGAACAACTACGCCTTTAACACAGTGAACCATCAGATCTTCCTCTCCACCCTCTCAGGGCTGGGCGTCTCAGGCTCTGCACACTCTTAGATTGCATCCTACCTGACAAGCCGCTCAAACCAGGTGGCATGGAGAGGATTTGTGTCTGCACCACATACTCTCACTACTGTTGTCCCCCAGTGCTCGGTTCAAGGCCCTCTCCTTTTCTCTCTATACACCAAGCCACTCGGCTCCGTCATATCCTGACATGGTCTCTCCTATCATTGTAATGCGGATGACACTCAATTACTTTTCTCCTTCCCCCTTCTGACACCCAAGTGGCGACACACATCTTTGCATGCCTGGCAGATATCTCAGCTTGGATGTCGGCCCACCACCTCAAGCTAAACCTTGACAAGACGAAGCTCCTCTTCTTCCCAAGGAAGGCCTGCCCACTCCAAGACATCTCCATCACGGTTGACAATTCTACGGTGTCCCCCTCCCATAGTGCAAAGAATCTTGGTGTGACCCTGGACAACACCCTGTCGTTCTCTGCAAACATAAAAGCAGTGACTCGCTCCTGCAGATTCATGCTCTACAACATCCATCGAGTATGACCCTACCTCACACAGGAAGTGGCGCAGGTCCTAATCCAGCCACTTGTCATCTCCCGTCTGGACTACTGCAACTCTCTGTTGGCTGGGCTCCCTGCTTGTGCCATCAAACCCCTGCAACTTATCCAGAATGCCACAGCCTGCCTGGTGATCAACCTTCCCAAGTTCTCCCATGTCACCCCGCTCCTCGGCACGCTCCACTGGCTTCCAGTCGAAGCTCGTATCAACTACAAGACCATGGTACCTGCCTACAGAGCAGCAAGAGGAACTGCTTCTCCCTACCTTCAGGCTATGCTCAAACCCTACACCCCAACCAGAGTGCTCCGTTCTTCCACCTCTGTGGTTGTCCCACGGACATGCACTAACTGTAAGTTACAAAAATGTAAAGTGCAGGGGCTAATTTTTGACTCAAATTGAAAGTTACAGATTGTTATAATTCCTGACTGAGTTTCGGTGAGGGTGAAATAGTAATTTTTGGAATTCAGTGGAAATAAAGCACTGACTGCCATATCTTAGTGTTGTTCTTTTACATTAAGTGTATTATTACACCTGCTTAAATTGATCATCTCTCTCAAGGTGGTATTTATTGGAGAGAAGGCAAAGCATTGCGGAGTACTTTTTGCCAAATAAGGCATACTGTCACCCTGTCAGTCTTCATCCACAAACCTGCCAGGTACACAACTGAACCCACACGGAAGGGTAAATCTGGCACAAGGAAATAAACTCCCCTCACTCATTTATTTAGAACCAAATCTACAAAGTAAGCTCAATTATAACATGATCCGATTTTTCATCCTAAAATTGTATCATGACAAATTATTTAAATCCCATCTACAAAGGGGAGACAACCATCACCATACATGTCAACAAAGCCATGTAAACACTGCTATGGTGTGTTTGAACGAATTCTACCCACAGATCACCTAATTCCATCCTTTTGGTTAGAAATGCGTGCATTTCTCCTTGCTGCTCTGGATGTAATAGTGTTGGGATATTTTCTAGCCGTTAGTGAGGAGTGCTGCTGTATGATGTGTTTGCTGAGGTCACAGCAATGAAAGAAGGTCGACTCCCCCAGCCATCAGTTAGAAGCGTGAGCGGCACTAAATTGTATTAAATGAAAGACAGGTGTCAGTGACGCCTATTCATCCCAACAGTGGAAACAGAGTGGTGCAAATGCTTCCTCTTGTGTGCAGTGGACACAGGATCAGTGCCAAAGACCGTGGTATGGCATTATGGCAATAATCACACAGCAATACAAAAGGGCCTGCAATTACTTTCGTCATTCTTTTTTCTTTGTTTACAATGACTGAAAACAACTTACTGTCACACCCTGATCTGTCTCACCTGTCTTTGTGCTTGTCTCCACCCCTTCAGATGTCGCCCATCTTTCCCATTATCCCCAGTGTATTTATACCTGTGTTCTCTGTTTGTCTGTTGCCAGTTCGTCTTGTCGAGCATACCAGCGGTTTTCCCATACTCCTGTTTTTGCTCTGTTTCCCCGGTTTTGACCATTCTGCCTGCCGTTCTGTCCCTTGTGACACTACCCTGGATTACTGACCTATGCTTGCCCTGAGCCTGCCTGTCACTGGTCCCTCCGGAACTGTGTCATTACCACATCTGGTCCCCATTTCCCTGATTGTAATTGTATAAATGTGCCCTTTGGTTCAAACCATTGGGCTGTCGATTATTGTTCCAATGTCCGTTGGTTGTGTGAGTACCTGTGCTGTGTTTTGGCTTTTGTGCCGTTTGTATTGCGCAGATGATTACGGGTCTCGTCTAGTGTGGTATCATCGTGTGCGTGTATGTTACGGGTCTCGTCCCGGTGTATTTATTCAAGGTACTCCTCGCTCTTTTGTTTGGGTTTCTACCCTGTGTTTTGCATACGTGTTTGTTTTGTCTTCGTCCCCGTGCCTTTACATGGCGCGCCGTAATTTGGGTAAATAAAAATCCATATTACGCATTACAGCACCTGTCTCCCGATCCCTTTACCGACGTGACAGAATAATCAACCATCAAGGGAGACAGAGGGAATTGCCCGTCCGACGACACTACGACTGGTCTGTCCGGCGCCGCCGTAACTTCAGAAGCTGCAACTGGGCCGTCCGACATCGCCACATCTGGTCCGTCCGACAATGCAACTACAGCAGCTGCAAATGGGCCGTCCGACATCGCCACATCTGGTCCGTCCGACAATGCAACTACAGCAGCTGCAACTGGGCCGTCCGACATCGCCACATCTGGTCCGTCCGACAATGCAACTACAGCAGCTGCAACTGGGCCGTCCGACATCGCCACATCTGGTCCGTCCGACAATGCAACTACAGCAGCTGCAACTGGGCCGTCCGACATCGCCACATCTGGTCCGTCCGACAATGCAACTACAGCAGCTGCAACTGGGCCGTCCGACATCGCCACATCTGGTCCGTCCGACAATGCAACTACAGCAGCTGCAACTGGGCCGTCCGACATCGCCACATCTGGTCCGTCCGACAATGCAACTACAGCAGCTGCAACTGGGCCGTCCGACATCGCCACATCTGGTCCGTCCGACAATGCAACTACAGCAGCTGCAACTGGCTAGTCCGACGCCGCCGCAACTTTGGCAGCGGCAAATGGCCTGTACGACGACGCAACTTCGGCAATTGCATCGGGTCCTGATCGACCCACACTGCGTTCCTGTGATCGTCCTCAGGGCTGGTGTGCGTCAGGGAGGGGGTACTGTCACGGATCCCTCCAGAACTGTGTGATTACGCACACCTGGTCCCTATTCCCACTGATTGTAATTGTTTAAATGTGCCCTTTGGTTCACACCATTGGGCTGTCGATTGTTACAATGTCTGTTGGTCGTGTGAGTACCTGTGCTGTGTTTAGGCTTTCGTGCCACTTGTATTGTGCAGATTACGGCTTTTGTCGTGTGGTATCATTGTGTGCGTGTATGTTACGGGTCTCACCCCGGTGTATTTATTCAAGCTACTCCTCGCTCTTTTGTTTGGGTTTCAACCCTGTTTTGCATACGTGTTTGTTTGGTCTTCGTCCCCATGTCTTTATATGACACGCTGTAATTTGGGTCAATAAAAAACCCTATTACGCATTCCTGCGCCTGTCTCCCGATCCCTTTATACCAACGTGACACTGCCTGCCATTCTGTACGTTTCGGACTCTGCTCTGAATTACTGACCTCTGCTTGACCTGTCGTTTGCCCCCTGTTTTTGTGATAAACTTTTGTTACTTGGAACTGTCTGCATCTGGGTCTTCTCCTGAGTCATGATACTTACTGTACTTTCATTGAGGTGTACGGACGATTCCATGCCACACCATCTTCCGTACTGCTAGTGAATGAGTGTTGTCGTCATAATGTATACCATAATTTATGTCGTTTCAGTCATGACAGTTATTCAGACAGCAAGGACAAATCAACAAAGTGGTCCCTTAGACCTTTGACTGCTGTTTAAAAGAACAGTATTACAATGATCAATCTGCCACCCAGGGCATTCAAGTTGTTGCTTGATTGATTTTTCTCAATTTTGGAATTTAGGGATCATCTAACTCAGCATGGAACCAAGTCATTTCACCAACCAGTGCAAAATACAATAAAGCATTTGGACCTAATGGAGAAATTCACCATTGTCAAATGCATTCTTCTCATAGCTAGGCTGTGTTTTGTATTCTCTGTTTTTAATCCCTATGTCGTGTCTTTGCTATCGTTAAATTGAAGACTTATAGTTTTTATCAAAGATTCCTGTAATTAGGGATTACGCGATCACTTGAGTAATAACGTAACTAATTAACTATGAATTCGAGGGCACCAGGGAAAGTTATTAGATTACAAAGTTATAATTTCCCAATATAACCTTTCAGATATTTTCATATCTGATCAATAGTCTTCTAATTAATGATTTATTTACTTTACCTCACGTTAGTCTCATTCCAAACGTCGTAAATTGTTGATTATCTGCACGAACCCAGTCTTCACTATGAGTCATCCATACATCAATTGTCTTAAATCATTTATTTATTACTAACTAATTAATTCACAGAAATGCATAAACAAACAAACAAACTTTAAAAGGGGTTACATGAAATGATGGGAGAAATAGGCCCTAGGGAGCTAAACCGGCATGGCAGCTTGTTAGACAAAGGAAAAATTGGCGTTCGACCAAGAAGTCAATACAGAGTTCATAATTATAACAATTGACATGCTAATCCTTTACACATGAACGCTCACTCATTCGGGAACAATTGCAATCAATATATACATATTTACGCTCATTGTGTGTCGTCTTGATCGTTGGAGAGAAGTTCGTTTTGTTGGAGTTCCTTCTGTCGTAGTTATTGTGGATTGTTCACAGTGACATTCGTTGTAGAATGGATGTTTCGGCGGTTGTCTTTCTTCGCGTTCAATGATACCGAATTCCTAGCTGCAGACTAGTAGTCAATATCAAAGACTTGTTATTATTAGTATAAGAGTTTAACCACGTGATATGGTTAAAGATTCAGCAATGGTACTCAACCTTCGTTCTCCTCCTAATGGAGAAAAACATGGTTTTATGGTAATTTCTTAGAGTTGACTTTTATTCAGATAGCAGAGAGGGGCTGTCCCATGGTCTCTGACCCAACTGGCTCAGGGGCGGGTCCTGGATTTAGTTCAAATAAAAAAGGATTTGTATTTTTCTTCATTAAACCGTTCAAAATCATATTACACAATTATACAAACAGTATCATACTCACTCATTAATTTTATACAACAAACAGATGTAAACCTCATATCTGAGGTTATTATATAAACAGCGGTATGGTAATGTGGTCCCACAGTCTCACATGAGTTTCCCACGTGGTGACAAATGGACCGGTTCATAGCTGGACTCTCCACCGATCTTTCATACTTTTACAGGAATATGAAATATGTTCGTACCTCAAGTTCTGTGAGGTGGAAGATAATTCCTTTGTCCTGAAAGTTTACCCTCTGTCTAATACTGTTGGGCCATGAGGGGATTCTCAGGAATTTACGACATCTCTCTGTGATCACCGCATGGGTTGTGGTACTAAAGGGAGAGGCAGGGAGAGAGGGATGGGGTTTGCACTACCCAAGCAGGCGACGTCATGACACCTATATCATTTTAACCAGTCATGGCACCAGGTCACTAAATTTACGACCCCATTTACAGGAGGGCGCCACTTCCTCCCCCAGGCAGGCTCATGTCCAGTAATCCCATAAAGCCCTGTCTGTAACCAACTAATCTGTTTACTAGACATCCCATCAGAGGGGACTCTCACCAGTCCCCACAACACCTTTCACCTCTCACCAGGACAAGGGGAGCGACATTTACATCTGTAGATCCTTATTTACTGGCATAACGGCCCGTTCCGGTTGGACACACCGCAGCACAGAAACTCTCCAGATTAAATCCACGGTGTACTGCATTAGCATGCTACCTTGTTGTATGGTTCTGCCATCTCGTGAGAATGTCAAAACACGGACATCCTCATGTTATCATGTGGTCTCAGCTGGGTCACAGAAGTGAAATTGACAGTGGGCAGCACACTAAACACCAGGAAAGAGGGGAGCCACTACCATTACTGAAAAGACAATACTATTATATGAAAGGCTAATCCCTGAGCATCCTTGAAGTCATTTTCCTGCAATTTATTTTTTTTTAATTCCATTGAGTTCAATTTTTATTTTATTCGTTTTTTACTTTTTCTATTGTCGCATTGTTTAGAGGTGAACATGCAAGTAAGAATGTCCTTGTACTGTGTACAGTACATCACAATGTGTTCCTGTCCATGTGACAAATAAACAACTTTAACAAGTACCACCATCATATAGGAGTAATCATACATAGATACCAAAGTTTGTTTTGAAAAATGTAATGAGTGCTTATTTGAAAGTTTATTGGAAGAAATGGCTCTCACAATACTGAAAAACAAATCAAAGAAAGCTCTTCACCAAACATTCATTTAAATTATGTGTACAGCAACTCTTGAGAATCATAGCATCAATAAAGAACAGGTACATGTGTACAGTACAACCTAGACATTTTCTGACTTCAACAATCAGAACTATAAAAATGTTCTACCTTTACCATAAAGACATAAGAACATGTGTTTGTGTTGTGATGTGAATTTCTATTTCTATTTAGCACCTGGAGCTGCAGCATCTCTCTAGATCTGGCATGTGTCAGCCAGGGAATCGATAGTTGGAGTATGATGGTGCATCTTTGGAGTCACCGCTAGAGGCTGCAGGGAGCAGCAAGAGCCCTGTAGTGACATCTTTTTTGCAGCGATCCATTGCCTCCTTGTACGAGATCTTCTCTTTCGTGATGGGGTCAATCAACTCTTTGGTGTGGGCAGACTTGTCTTGGAGGTTCTTGGCTACTGTGCTGTCGATTATCTTGGTGTTAAGAGCATCTTGGACACTAATGCGACCAGCTTTATGGGGGTTCACCAGCCCCCCAGTCAGGTACTGTGCTTCCATGTACCTCATGGCACTATCCTGAGGTATCCAGCCTTTCTCAGCAGCTTGCCCTACTGCGAGACGCTCCTTGGTCACAGGATCCTCCACTCCAGTGAAGGCCTTCTGAGCATTCAGCAGCAGATGCATGTGACTTTTGTCAATGAGACCCAGCTCAACTGCTTTGTGAACAGAGAACTTGTCCTTTCTGTTGAGGTCGACGATGCCACCCGTGGCTGCCTGTGCCTCCAGGAGCTTCTGGGCTGTGGTTGGGTCAATAAGGTTTCGAGTCAGGGCACTACGTACAGACATACGGCTGTTGGTGGTGGAGTCCAGCACCCCAGAGATTGGGAAGAGCTCATCACCGCTAGAAATATTCAGGTTGCTACTGCTGCCGTATCTATTGTTTGTGAGACTTGAGTAGGAAGACCTTAGTGATGATGGCATTGTGCTCAAAGAAGATGCTGCAGTGGTCTTTGTCGGTGTCCTTGGTGTTGCGATTGGACCAATGTAAGGCTTTGGTCTGGAATCCCCAGCGACCAGGAGAGCAAATTCTGAGATAGGCATTTTACCCTCCTTGTAGCGGTGCAGATCGGACTGGGTCAAGCGGCCATCCTTTAGAGCATTCCTGACAGAGAACTGCTTTCCACTCTTGCGATCCTGCAGAATCGAGGTCTCCCCATCTGGACCCATTGAGGTGATCTCCTCCCAGTCACATTGTAGCTCCTGAAGGTGGATGTACTTGTTGCGGTCAATCAGGCCCTCTAAGTAGGCATCATATGGTGACATGTATTTGCCAGTCTCGGGGTCAAGGATGCTGATTCTAGTGGAGAGGTTGGTCTCTATGGTGTGTGTCTCAGAGGGGTCGTCTTTCTTAAGATTGTTCTGCAGCTCCATAATGTAGATCTCCTTTTGGTGTATCCGGTCTTTTTCATCCAGGATGTCCTTCTCTAGACGTTGTACCTCAGAATCCATCTTGAAGCCTCTTTGCCTGTTTATCTGGTTTCTCTCACTCATCAGCTTGGATTGCAGCTGGAACGATATGCTTAAATCATGTTTCTCAGACTCCAAAGTCCTCAGTGTTTTGAGGAGATTTTCCTTCTCTCTCATCAGGGAATCTCTATTGAGGGTGATGCTTGTTTCTTCGTGAGAGGTGCTTGACTTTGTTGTCTGGAGCCGGGTCACTTTGGTATTAAGCCTCTGGATTTCATCTTCTTGATCCCGTCTGGAACTTCTTTCCTGCAACACTAGATCTCTGAGATGGTCCCTCTCAGCCTCCACATTCTGGTCCTTCTCCACCCGAATCACCTCTTTATATACAGTCTTTTCCATGGACTTTTCCTTGCGCAGGATGTCCAACTTGATCTTCAGGTTTCGGATGTCCCTTTCCAACCGTCTGATGTTGGTTTCCTCCATATCCATGTCTGTGCGTAAGCCACTGGTTAGTTTCTCAAGCTTGGGGTCTCTCTCCACTTTGAGGACTTCCTCAATAATAATCTTCTCCGCAATGGGTTGAGAGGTATTTTCAAGCTCAAGGATGCGAGATTTGATCTGTCTAAGCTCTGTTTCTACTTGGATCTTTTTTTGCCGGTCTTCCATCAGTGCCAAGTTTTTCTCTTTCTCCTCAACCAGGGCTCTCAACTGTCGAACTTCCAATTCCAGTTTTCTACGGGATTTAACCTCTTCATCCAAGTTCTTGTTCAGCTTTTCATACTCCAGGAGTTGTTTTGGGTCCTTCTCAAGACGCACCACTTCCTGCATCACAATCTTCTCCTCTGGTTTCTGCCTTTCCACCATGATGTACTTGTTCTGCAGGTCAAAGACAGTTTCCTCCATGTTGCGTCGTTGCTGGATTTCCTCCCTCACATCTCTCCTCAGACGGTCAGCCTCCTTCTCCAGTAGGGGGTCATTTTCGTATTTGACCACCTCTTTGTTAACAAGCTTTGTCTCTAACTTAGACTTTTCGACCTTCCATTCATCTCTCTCTTTGCGCAGGCGGCTCAGCAGATCCAGGGTGCTGTCATATGAGACCCGCAGAAGTGAAACCTGGTCGTTCAACCTCTTAATTTCCCTGATGACCTCTGGGCTCTTCTCCTCTTTAATCACTTCCTGGGTCACTTCCTTGTACTCTGACTTGGGTTTCTGGGAACGCAGAGATTTAAGATCCACCATAACTGAGTCGATTTCTTTCTCCAGATCAGTGCGGTTTCGATTAGAGTCATGCAGCTCTTTCCTTAGCCTCACCAGCTCCACCTCTGTCTCAGGGTCCACCCTGTAGATCTCATTGATGATCTCCTTGACCTCAAGCTTGGGCCGTACCTTCTCCACTTCACTGTATCGGATCTGGAGGCTGGTGAGTTCCTTCATCAAATCACTGTTGATCTTGTTCTCCTCTTCCAGGCTGGTGTGGATAGTCTTAACCTCATCAATGAGTTTTGGGTCCTGCTCCACCCTCTTCAGCACCTTGGTAACAATCTTTGGCTGGATTGTGGGAATGATCCTCTCAAGTGTGTTTATTTGGCTCCTAGTGCGGAATATGTCATCATTGAGGGACTTGGATCTTAACCCCTCCTCTGAGATTTCGGTCTGAAAGGTCAGAACTGCTTTCAGCATCTCTGGGTCCTTCTCCAGTCTCACCACCTCCTTTTTCACTACTCTCTCTTTGATAGTTGGTCTCTTCTGTGCCAGAACTGTGATTTCAGTTTTCATGTGGACCGTCTCTGTATCTCTCACCTGGACCTCCTGCTCCAGCTTGCGCATCTCCTCTCTCAGCTTGGTGGCCTCCTTGTCAAGCTGGGGGTCCCTCTCAAACTCAGTCAACACCTTGGTCAACAGCCTAGGTTTGACATTTGTCAGCTCAGTCTCCCGGCGGATGATATTCTCATTGACAACCTTTATCTCTGTCTGGGTGCCAGAGTGTTTTATAGTCTCATCTTGGATTCTACTCTTCAGGGACACCAGTTCACCCTCTAGTTTGGGGTCACGGTAGTACTGCACAACTTCCCTCTCCTCCATTCGTTCCACACCTCTACGGCTTTTCAGTGAAATAAACCTCTTTCTGTATGTTGCTAGGTCATTCTCAGCATGGGAGCGCCTGGTGATCTCATCTGCCAGCTCTCTCTTTAGAACGTCTGTTTCCTCCAGGTCTTTCTGCTGGCTCTGCAGCTGCCGCTGCTGTTTCACCACCACCTGGCTCACCTTCTCTTCATTCTGTTCAGAGCAGGTAACAGTGGACAATATAGTTTAACCTATACTAGAGTGGGTTTTTTAAATAGGAATTACAGAATCCACTGTGTTGATGTTTTAGAAAGTAATTGTGTCATACTTGGACAATTATGTTCTTAGCCAATCCCATCTTGTTGAAAAGCTGATCATTCTCTGCAGACACCTCTGAGTAGAGGTTCAGTAGAGCTCTTTCCTGAAACAGAGACACACCGCCTCTAGTCAGATCATGGATCTTGAATCAATGCCCAAACTTGAATGCAAATTAAGTCAACTATAGGATGAGGATTGTTGCGGTCTCTCAGGTCCACAATACCTTTTTCAGCACAGCGTCAGCCATGGCGGATGTGTGGCGTCTTTTTGCATCTTCATCATCCACATCTTTCAGTGTACCACGGTACTTATCAGATTTGGCCTCATACTCCTGTGAGACATGGTGAATATATATTTTCTCTTTTAAGAACAACATTGACCAAAACCCTTCAACTAATATGGACATTTTTAATGGTAGCTCTGATTAGATGTATTTTTTTAAACTCACATTGAGGACATTCTGCAAGTCACGGGACTGTTTCACTGCTAGGCCCACATCATCTGATTTCCTTTTTATGTCCTCCACCACTCTCTGAAACGAAAGCAAACACACAATAAGAACAAGAGAAATGTACTGCAGAAAACTGACGATGTTCATAGCAGCGACAATTGTTGAGATAAAATAACACAAAAATAAACCCACAAACCTTCTGAGAGTTCTGCTTGAAGTTAATTTGAGAAAGTCCATCACTTGGATTGATCGTATTATTAGGCAGGTTGGTCAAAAATAAGTTCAATGATTGGATAGAGCTCTGGAAGCCTTGATTCTTATTGGTTGCCTCTTGCAGCAGAACCGTTCTATAACAATAGATTTTTTTAAGCATCAGTATATCATAGACCACAGAAGTAACCACAGACACAAGACATATACAACTCTGACATAAAAACTCAGCAAAAAAAGAAACGTCCTCTCACAGTCAACTGTGTTTATTTTAAGTGTAAATATTTGTATGAACATAACAAGATTCAACAACTGAGACGTAAACTGAACAAGTTCCACAGACATGTGACTAACAGAAATTGAATAAGCGGGGGTCAAAATCAAAAGTAACAGTCAGTATCTGGTGTGGCCACCAGCTGCATTAAGTACTGCAGTGCATCTCCTGCTCATGGACTGCACCAGATTTGCCAGTTCTTGCTGTGAGATGTTACCCCACTCTTCCACCAAGGCACCTGCGGGTTCCTGGACATTTCTGGGGGGGGGGGGGGCTAGCCCTCACCCTCCGATCCAACAGGTCCCAGACGTACTCATTGGGATTGAGATCCGCGCTCTTCTCTGGCCATGGCAGAACACTGACATTCCTGTTTTGCAGGAACTCACGCACAGAATGAGCAGTATGGCTGGTGGCATTGTCATGCTGGAGGGTCAGTTCAGGATGAGCCTGCAAGAAGGGTACCACATGAGGGAAGAGGATGTCTTCCCTGTAACGCACAGCGTTGAGATTGCCTGCAATGACAACAAGCTCAGTCCGATGATGCTGAGACCGCTCCAGACCATGACGGACCCTCCACCTCCAAATCGATCCCGCTCCAGAGTACAGGCCTCGGTGTAATGCTCATTCCTTCGACGATAAACGCGAATCCGACCATCACCCCTGATGAGACAAAACCACGACTCGTCAGTGAAGAGCACTTTTTGCCAGTCCTGTTTGGTCCAGCGACGGTGGTTTGTGCCCATAGGCGACGTTGTTGCCGGTGATGTCTGGTGAGGACCTGCCTTACAACAGGCCTACAAGCCCTCAGTCCAGCCTCTCTCAGCCTATTGCGGAAAGTCTGAGCACTGATCGAGGGATTCTGCGTTCCTGGTGTAACTCGGGCAGTTGTTGTTGCCATCCTGTACCTGTCCCGCGGGTGTGATATTCGGATGTACCGATCCTGTGCAGGTGTTGTTACACGTGGTCTGCCACTGCGAGGATGATCAGCTGTCAGTCCTGTCTCGCTGTAGTGCTGTCTTAGGCGTCTCACAGTACAGACATTGCAATTTATTGCCCTGGCCACATCTACAGTCCTAATGCCTCCTTGCAGCATGCCTAAGGCACGTTCACGCAGATGAGCAGGGAACCTTGGCTTCTTTCTTTTGGTGTTTTTCAGAGTCAGTAGAAACGCCTCTTTAGTGTCCTAAGTTTTCATAACTGTGACCTTTATTGCCTACCGTCTGTAAGCTGTTAGTTTGTCTTAATGACCGTTCCACAGGTGCATGTTCATTAATTGTTTATGGTTCATTGAACAAGCATGGGAAACAGTGTTTAAACCCTTTACAATGAAGATCTGTGAAGTTATTTGGATTTTTATGAATTATTTTGAAAGACAGGGTCCTGAAAAAGGGACGTTTCTTTTTTGCTGAGTTTAGCTGTGGGACAGATGGGGTTCTCACCTCTCCTGTAGCTGACTGTTGACGTTGGCATAGCGGTTCTTCAGGTGTTTGACCTCTGTCTGCTGGCGGCGGATGTCTGGGCAGTACTCATGGAAGCCCTTCTGCAGGGAGCTGCTCAGCTGCTCTGTGGACTCCAAGTCCCTGCTCAGCTTCAGCATCTCATCCTGCTTTAACGCTACATCTTTGCGCATGTTCTGTTTGTAGGACAAGGGAGAAACACAGGGGACTGATCAAAGAGGATGGATCAATCAAAGCAAAACACTCACTGCAACTTGTAAGAGTCCATCATAATGACATGAGGTGTGATGAACTTTAAGTAGTCATATGACTGAAATACTGTTACCTGAAGCTTCTGGATGCGTGTCTGGAGGATGTTGGGAACATCAGGGATGGCAGCATCTTCAGCCAGCTGCTCCTCAAAGCCAGAGACTGAGTTGTCCACCATATTGATCTGCCTCTCCAGGAACATGGAAGCTGTGGCTCTGGTCAAGATAAAGAAATTAGTGAGTGAGAATAGTCTTGAGGAATTGGATGTAAATAAAATAAAAACAAGTAAAAAAATAAGAACATATAGTTAACGCAACCTTTACATAGTTTTTTTAAATGTCACATTGTAAACTAAATTATTACTTTTTGTTGTACAGGTCACAGAGGACGTTGGTGTCGTCAAACTTGTTGTTAAGACCACTCAGTTTGAGTGACAGGGCGGAGGTGGTGGGCCCAAGGGGCTTCTGGGCTAGGATGGGATCCATATCTCTCTGGACCGCTGCCTTCTCTGCCTCCAGGTTCCTAACAGTCAGGGTGTCCCTCTGCAGGGCAAAACACACCATGGATATCACACTCTGGAACCACGCTGTCCATTATAATGATGCTATGTTTAGCCTGCAGTGGTCTGAAATAAAAAACAATCCCTTCACCTCATGCTCCTTCAGCCTGTTGGCCAGGTCACGTGTGGGGTCACTGCGATCCAGAGGGGCCCTCAGCCGGCTCAGGATGTCCTTCTCACTGTGGTCCAGGTTCTTGCTGATCTTGTCCAGCACCGTGGTCTTTGGGTCCACTGGGGCATTAGCCACAGGGGCTGAGGACAAGCAGAGGGCACAGTGAGAAATAAGGGGACAGGAGAGGGCCACACTGAGTCTAGTCCCCTGTATCTACTCGGGTCCCACTGTGAGTTCAAACTAACTGATTTCTGCTGAAGTTCTTAGCAAGTGGAGTGATGTTCCACTCACCTGCTCTCACTGAGCGCACCACCTCCACACCGGGGCTCCTCAGGGAGGCCATCAGAGTAGTTCTCTTTCTCTTCAGGTTAGAAAGCTCTCTGTACAGACTGGACATACAAACACACAATGTCATTACAGTTCGCCTGTGATGATGGTTAAGTTTTGGGTCATTGTAATAAGGAGAGTCTTTTTTTCTCCCTCTTTACCTTTCCACTTTCTCAAGGGCCTCAGTATCTGGCGGTGGGACCAGGAAGCAGGCTCCAGGCAGGGTTTTGGTCTTCCCAGTGCTGGTCTGGACCTCCCAGTTCTCATCGTCTAAGTTGGACTTTAGCATAAGCTTCTCTGCTTGAGACACTGAGTCCTAAGGGTGGCAGGAGTTTGCATCATTATATTGTGCTACAGCTGTCAATTGACAGGATATTAGCTTGCCCTTTAGCTTCTCAGAACTCTCACAATGCTATTCTATGAAGCTGTTTTCTACCTCTCCATTGGTCCATTCACACAGGGACACCACAGGGGTGGGTTTGGTGGGGCGTAGACGCCGCAGCTTCAGAGGGGCGATGGTGCTGGTGAACTCCCTCAGGGCTACGAGGCGCTGTTCGTTCCTCTCTATCGCTCTCTCATCACCCTGAGGATATGAGATACAGAAGATATTAGAGAACAGATTGAAATAATGCTGTATGTCATAGAAACGCCTGAACTTAGATACAAAGAATAAGCCAAATCTCACCTCAAGCTGTAGCAGGATCTCTGGGTTGTTCTTGTTGTCCAGTGATTTGGGGTCCAGATTAGAGTTGAGTCTCTTCATGGACTCAGACAAGGTCTCTACATCCAGCTGGTACTGTAGGTAGGAACACACATAAGAGCAATGTTACATTGAGCCATGAGAACGAGCCATAAGAAACGTCATTTCCCAGGGTTAAGAGATTACATACCTTTCTGTAGTTATCTATGTTGTCAAGGTGTACCTCCTGGCAGATGCACAGGTTTAGGAAGCTCTGCCACTCGTTCTGCAATGCGTCGCTGTGTGCCTGAGACGAACCAAGCATATTGTCCCATGGAAGATCAGAGTAGATGATGAGGTGAGTAACTCATTGGGTGAGTAACTCAATGTCCTATACTTAAGCTATTACAATGGTAAAAGTTAACATTTTGTAGCTATATAAGCATACCCGTATTGTGGAGCTGGCAGGGTGCTTCATTTCAACGAGACGATCCCCATCCATCTGTAGCTGGTTGGTCTCACTCTCATGTGTTAGCAGAGTGTTGTTTTTGAACTTCTCGTACTCCATGCGCACCCCTGGGGGGTCCAGCATGCGGTCGCTCCAGTCCTTCCTGAGGATCCTCTCCTGGTACTCGCTCAGGTAGACCAGCTCCTTACTGCAGCCCTGCATGTAGTCATACAGAGAGGCCAGGTACCTGTGTCTCCACAGGGAGGCCTCCTGCACCACACAGCATGGGGAGAGACAGATCAGTTACACCTGGACTATCTTATAGTCAACGATGGAGAGATAGCACAGGCACAAAGGTTCAAATACAACCACAACAGTGTAGCATTCTGAGCCCCTTTGAGAGCCATACTTTATTGCACACACATATGTATTACATAACTTCTGGACTCACCAAGAGATCTGTGTACTGTCTCTGAATGGTAGACAACTTTGCCTGTGGACAGAAAACAAACCATGAAAATCATTGTTTAGAGTTTCTCCCTAGTTTTGGTGAGATTCAGAATGAAGAAAGCAGCCGAGGGCTTTGTAGTCGTTACCGGAGAGCCAGTGCTGCTGCGGTTCATTTGGGAGCCGTAGGCCTCGATCTCCTGGTGCAGGATGTTATGAGAGGCAATCTGCTTCTCCACATCAGACAGGTTGGGCCCGTACCTCTCTGCACGTATCTGCTTCTATAACACACAGCACACAGGTACAGTAAATCCTCTAGAGTTCAGCTGTATGTTTACCTCAACCACATGTCTTGTTAACTTTGTTTGGTTGTTTTCCCCCTGGGGATAATAAAGTTTTGTACCACTACTACTACATTCAGAAAGATATGTTACTCCAAGCAACTAGGAGCTAATACCAAAGGTTTGGTTGCACCAGCAAAAAGCGGTGGTCAACCAAAGTTGTTATATAATGGCAGGACAGTACTGTCTATGATCATACTGACCTTGAATAGAGATATGGCCAAGGATATGGCAGGCTCACCTGTTTCTCCTCCAGCACCTGAGACCAGTCAATCCTGGGAGTGAGCTCCACCTCCTGCACTGCCTCATACAAGTCCCGGTACATGGTACAGTCCTTAGACCAGCGGTCATGGAGGTTTCTCACACTGAGGAACAGAAAAAAAAGGAGAAATCAGAGGCATATTGAAAGAGGGAAAGAGAGAATATGAGTGTTCAGAACGTTCTCTGAGAGCCTCTGGAAAAGTATCTCTTTCACAAAACCATTGTTTCATATATTATAAGTGTGTGTGTGTGTGTGTGTGTGTGTGTGTGTGTGTGTGTGTGTGTGTGTGTGTGTGTGTGTGTGTGTGTGTGTGTGTGTGTGTGTGTGTGTGTGTGTGTGTGTGTGTGTGTGTGTGTGTGTAAGTGTGTGTGTGTGTGTGTGTGTGTGTGTGTGTGTGTGTGTGTGTGTGTGTGTGTGTGTGTGTGTGTGTGTGTGTGTGTTCTTGCTGGAACTCACTCAATCTCTATTTCTCCAGCCTGTGGGTGTGAAAGCTTCTTGGCCCGGTCCACATCCAGGAACAGATCCTTCAGCAGCCCCTCAGCCCCAGCTAGGATCTCTGTATTCTCCTTCTGGTGCAGTAAGGGCCTGTCCTTCTTGCCATTCACTGTGTCCTGGAACAGAAACGGAAAGGCACTCCCCATCATGACACATTTGTGTTGAATTGCACATTGATAAATTATCTGTGGGGGGATTGAAAAGTTTTTGCTTGATCAAGTGGAATTAAGGGATGCGTATTTCATTAAGTTAGGCATTGTAACGTGTTAGGTAAAGGTGTATGTATAACTGTGTAATTACATACACAGGCAGTGTGTGGGTAGGGATGGTAGGACCTCTTACCACAGCCATCAGCTCCTCAGAGCGCAGCACATTCTTCTCCACCTGGTCTGCATTGCTCTGCATGCGCGCCACCAGCACGGCCACATCATTACCTTGGCTCCTGGGAAGAGAAAAGACAAGCCTCCATTCACATCAGTGTAATTGACACATTGTTGAAACCAGTAGGCCTATCTAAGAGAGCTCAGTAGAGCAACCTGGATGTTCAGGAACCAGATTCCAGGTTTGGTAGAATAATCCAAATGAGAACCAGACTCAGGCAGAACAAAAAGTATTCCTCAGCCTCCCCCATCCAACTTTACAAAGGACTCTCACTCATCTACACTCTTCTAGCAATCAACACATCTTTAAGTCTGTATGTTCTTGTACTTATTGTTCTGTCATTCCCACTCGTAGTCGCTGTTATGAAAGTCAGCTATTTATTCGTACACAGCCTCACATTGATGGATTATTGAATTTACAGAGAATGGGTGACATAGCACATGGAATTCTACTAATGTCCCCATGAATCACTTTGATCAAAGTTAATAGCTGATGAATGCAATTACATTCCAATGGGACAATAAAATGAATAGTGATAGTGGGGGGAGAGATTTACTGTTTTAACATTGTGGTATCCAGTATCTCATACATGCCTTGTTGACAGTTCTGAGTCATTTAGGCAACTGCTTATCTCTGTTAGTATATGTGGTAAAATGACAAAGTCCACATAGGTTTGGCAGACATATCCTGTCACATCCTAAAGAAGGTTAAAAGGAGTTAGATAATGCATAGCTACCGTACCAAAGCAAACAGCACACACACATGTCAGGGTGAGTAGGAGTGTGACAGGCAGACACTAAAGGGAAGCCTAAAAGTCACCCTGCTGGTTCTATAAGATAGAGAGCTGCAAAGGATCCAGACTCTACACCCTGTCGCTCCAAGACACCCCCCAGTGTAGGAGTGATGTGGAGGGTGTTCCTGCATGTGGTGAGTGACACAGTGTTCAGTGATGTAAAGGAACTGAAAGATAAGCCTCAGATTATTGATTTATCAAGGCACACTTGAAAGGAACATAGTACATGTTTCACAAAAACATATTATCTATTCATCTCTACCCAACTTTGTATATACACAAATCTGATAGAACATGTTTAAGCAACAGAACACACAGTACATACCCTCTTCTCTATATAAATATAAATCCTGAGTCTTCCAGCGATGTACCTAAACACATTCCAAATCTGCTGTCTGTCACTCACTTCTGTGAGATCACACTCCTTCAAACAGTGCTTTTATGTGCTCTGGGCTCTTTGTTACCGGGCCAGGCCACCTTAGTGTAACATAGTATTATCCATCAGAGCTATTGTTGCTCTGTCTACATAATTAGTCAGAGCAGCCATCTATTGAATACTGAGAGCAATGTGGAAGATCAATGCACCTTAATGTCACACCCCGTTGCTAAAGGCACACATCAGTGGTTACATACAACACAGTCCAAATACCAAGGAGATTACTCTTTTCTCAGTAAAGTAAACACATTGTGACAGTTACTACAGAAATGATTGTCTTGTCTCATCATCATTCGGCGGCATATATGATATATTTAATGCTTATGTAAGGTAGCCATGAGACGTTATCAATACTAAGTCCTCATAGATCAAATCTGATACTTCATCTAAATCTTCTACTGCATTTTCCTGGAAGACTGCAGACTCTTAAAATACACTATCATTCCAAGTTGGACATAGAAAAGACCAGTCAACAAATGCCCACATGTGCAGTGGACTAGATTCCAGGTCGCCCCTACAGGGAATACAAGCAGGCTGAGATGAAATTAAAATAATAAATAAGAGACAGAGAAAAGAGAAGGAAAGAGAAGGAAACATGACACATCAAAGTTCAGGCAACGGAGGGAAAACTCACTGGGCCACTTTCACCAGGTCGTACTCCTTCTTCTTGCTGAACATCCTGGGAGGCTGTGTGTCCTGTCAGTCCCAGTGCAATTATCTTACTCCTCACTTCCCTCTCCTCGCTGTACCTCTCTCTCTAGCCGTGTCTCCTCTCTCTAGTTAAAGAGCAGCCACCTGTCTCAGCTCCACCCCAATGAACAGGTGTGACATCATGAAGGCACTAGACCAGAGGAACAGACCGGGTAGACCTGTTCCTCTCTCCTGCTCTCCATCCCACTCTCTCTCTCTGTCTCTCTCTCACGTTCCCTCCATTCCTACACACATGCATTCCTATCTTTTAATATATTTACTTTGTCTTACCTGGGCATAATCAATAAAGATCGTTTTTTTATAGACATTGTTGAATAGGCACTGCTTTTCTAGATCAAGGGAGTCAACACTAAGAGATACACATTATTATAACAGTGTGATTCCTCATTGGTAGACTTCCAATGGAGAAACACTGGAATGTGGCAGGGCCAGTCACCTGTTAGATTCCAGGGTGCTACTAACTCACATTTACTGACTTCAATCAAACCAATCTAAATTAATTTCCACCTTGAAACATTGGAGATTGAATGATCTAGTAATGACATTAAACCACTGATTAGTTGTCATTACAAACAGAATATCTAGATTCTAGACATATTTGGGAGGAAATGCCAGAACACTAAAAGGCTATAGTGTAATGCCAAACAATACACCAACATCCACTTCGGCCTAAAGTTCACACTACATAAAAACGTATCCAACAAGAATGATCATAGTTACTACTACATACACCTTTATTGAAGGTTGGGCACACCACATTCCAACTGTGCTATCCACCCAACAAGCAAACAGAGAAGGACAATAATGTTTAGAGAGTATCAGACTAAGAGGGTGTGATCTGTGGGTAGTAAAAATATCACAAAAATATCCAAGGGAAACGTAATAGCTATCTGTAGTAGTGTGATTTAAATGTTGTGTTAGCCCACTACAGAAAGGGTGCAGTGAAACTGGACAAGTTAAAACAAGTCTATCTTACAACAACCTAATTTAATAAACAAAACGTGACAACTTGACAAGCATTTGACATCACCATTGATCCTTTATTTTAGGAAGTCAAAACTGTGCAGACCAAAGTGGGTGGTCGTGCTTGTATTCTGTTTGTAGCTTAGCCATAGGGTACAGCATCGGACACTACAGTACAGTAGGCTACAGCTCCCCAGGCTTCTGAGTATCAGTGATTATCAGACACACACCCTGTTGAATTACCCCTCTTAGTATGTATATATATATATATATATATATTATTTCCCTTTATTTAACTAGGCAAGTCAGTTAAGAACAAATTATTGTTTTCAATGACGGCCTAGGAACAGTGAACAACTGCCTTGTTCAGGGGCAGAACGACAGATTTCTACCTTGTGAGCTCAGGGAATCGATCTTGCAACCTTTCGGTTACAAGTCCAACACTCTAACCACTAGGCTACCTGCCACACCTAGTATAATGAGTCAAGGTCTCAGAGAGGAATGCAGAGTACCCTTACCGCTGAGGGAAGAGCTGGGGCCTCTGCTGACGGTAGAAAGATAAATATTTACGAGTGTATGTGCATTGTGCCCTCGTAATCAAAAATCGAATCAAATCCAATTGTATTCATCACATGCTTGTAAACAACAGTGAAATGCTTACAGGCCCTTCCCAACAACACAGAGAGAAAGAAAATAGAGAAATAATAGAAAAATAATAACACGTAATAATACAAGTTATAATAAATACACCATGTGTATACACCATATGCTGCAGTAGTTTATGTGTCGGGGGGCTAGGGTTAGTTTGTTATATCTGGAGTACTTCTCCTGTCTTATCCGGTGTCCTGTGTGAATTTAAGTATGCTCTCTCTAATTCTCTCTTTCTCTCTTTCTCTCTCTCGGAGGACCTGAGCCCTAGGACCATGCCTCAGGACTACCTGGCATGATGACTCCTTGCTGTCCCCAGTCCACCTGGCCGTGCTGCTGCTCCAGTTTCAACTGTTCTGCCTGCGGCTATGGAACCCTGACCTGTTCACCGGACGTGCTACCTGTCACAGACCTGCTATTTTCAACTCTCTAGAGACAGCAGGAGCGGTAGAGATACTCTTAATGATCGGCTATGAAAAGCCAACTGACATTTACTCCTGAGGTGCTGACTTGCTGCACCCTCGACAACTACTGTGATTATTGTTATTTGACCATGCTGGTCATTTATGAACATTTGAACATCTTGGCCATGTTCTGTTATAATCTCTACTCGGCACAGCCAGAAGAGGACTGGCCACCCCTCATAGCCTGGTTCCTCTAGGTTTCTTCCTAGGTTTTGGCCTTTCTAGGGAGTTTTTCCTAGCCACCGTGCTTTTACACCTGCATTGCTTGCTGTTTGGGGTTTTAGGCTGGGTTTCTGTACAGCACTTTGAGATATCAGCTGATGTAAGAAGGGCTATATAAATAAATTTGATTTGATTTGAATTGATGTCCAGGGGTACGAGGTAATAACTTGGTTATATACACAGGGTACCAGTACTGAGTGGATGTGCAGGGGTACGAGGTAATAACTTGGTTATATACACAGGGTACCAGTACTGAGTGGATGTGCAGGGGTACGAGGTAATAACTTGGTTATATACACAGGGTACCAGTACTGAGTTGATGTGCAGGGGTACGAGTAATAACTTGGAAATATACACAGGGTACCAGTACTGAGTTGATGTGCAGGGGTACGAGGTAATTGAGGTAGACACGTAACATAACATAACATAACAAGGAATAAAGTGACAAGACAACAGGATAGATAATAAACAGTAGAGGCAGCACATGTAATAAGTAAAAAAAAGTTTGTGCAAAAAAGCTCAATGCAGACAGTCCAGGTTAACTGTTTAACTAACTGTTTAGCAGTCTTATGGCTTGGGGGTAGAAGCTGTTCAGGGTTACATTGGCTCCAGACTTGGTGCATCGGTACCTCTTGCCATGTGGTAGCAGAGAGAACAGTCTATGACTTTGGTGGCTGGAGTCTTTGACCATTTTCAGGGCCTTCCTCTGACACCGCCTGGTATATAATTACACAAGCATGTGCAATTAATAGAAAAGTGGGAGGTGGGAGTTTATTCTGAGTTATATTAACGCTACTAACTCATAACGTGATGTCTACGGCTGACTGAAAGCTGTGGTTTAGCATGCTGTTGAGCATCAGGCTTGACGTAGGTATGTCTAGCTCACATCCATAGCGGGTACAGTACTCTCCTGACCAACGGCAACATGCCAGTAGAGAAACATGCAAGATACTAAAGATACAAAAAGTGAAGAGTGATGAATGAAGAGGGACCTACAGGTAACTGCCAAAATAAAGGAAACACTTGAGTAAATGAGGGATACAAAGTATATTGAAAGCAGGTGCTTCCACACAGGTGTGGTTCCTTAGTTAATTAAGCAATTAACATCCCATCATGCTTAGGGTCATGTATAAAAAGGCCCATTTATTATTTTGGTTACCATGGATGGAAGAAGAGATCTCAGTGACTTTAAAAGAAGGATTTCAAAGATGCATAGGGGGTTTAAAGGGCATGTGTGTGTCTCAGTCACCAGATCTCAGCCCAATTGAACACCTATGGGAGATTCCTGAGCGGCGCCTGGGACAGCGATTTCCACCACCATCAACAAAACACTAAATAAAGGAGTTTTCATGTAAGAATGATGTCGCATTCCTCCAATAGAGTTCCAGACACTTGTAGAACTATGCCAAGGCGCATTGACCCTGGCAGCTCATGGTGACCAAACGCTCTATTTAGACACTATGCTGGTTTTCTATATTTTGGCAGTTACTTGTATGCCATAAACTAAATTATCAAAAGTATGTGGACACCTGTTTGTCGAACATCTCATTCCTAAATCATGGGCATTAATATAAAGTTGGTCCTTCCTTTGCTGCTCTAACAGATTCCACTCTTCTGGGAAGGCTTTCCACTAGATATTGGAACATTGCTGCTGGGATTTGCTTCCATTCAGCCACAAGAGCATTAGTGAGGTTGGGCACTGATGTTGCGCAATTAGGCCTGGCTCGCAGTCAGGGTTCCAATTCATCCCAAAGGTGTTTGATGGGGTTGAGGTCAGGACTTTTGTGCATGCCACACCGATCTTGACAAACTATTTCTGTAAGGACCTTGCTTTGTGCATGGGGGCATTGTCATGTTGAAACAGGAAAGGGCATTCCCCAAACTGTTGCCACAAAGTTGGAAGCACAGAATCGACTAGAAAGTCATTGTATGCTGTAGCATTAAGATTTCTCTTCACTGGAACTAACGACCATAATTGCTCCTCCATCAAACTTCTCAGTTTGCACTATGCATTGGGGCAGGTAGCGTTCTCTTGGCATCTGCCAAACCCAGATTCGTCCCTTTATTGTTAATTTAAAAAAGATGTAGGCCTATCTCACTTCATAATCCCAGTTAAAAATACTCACTCTGAGTAAAGCAGCAGTGCTGGTGATGACAAAATCACATCTTTCAAAGTTCAGGTTTTCCTAATGTGGTCATAAGGTGTGGGCTACCGATGCTGCATATTATTGCATTGTAAATGTCCAATCTCATTTACTGACTTAACATGTAACTCAACCACACCACTCCCCTATCCAACTACACCACAGGGCAGAACACATACCTGGTTAAATTCCACATTATGCAAACCTGGCTGCCATTCATCTGGGAGAGGCTCAGTCAAGAACACACAAATAATTTACAGAGAGAGCACATTTCAGTCAAGGTATGTAACACTGAAGAGCAGGGCTTGAACTACAAGGGTTATGGGAACAAAGCAAACAAGGGCATTCCCTTAATCATTGAAAACATCAAAAGGGTCCCCAAGAGCAGGTGTTTAATACTTATGTTGGCCCAGGCCCCTATTTTTAGGGAAATGTCTAGTGAATATCAAATCAAATCAAACGTTATTGGTCGCGTACACATATTTAGCAGATGTTATCGCGGGTGTAAAGAAATGCTTATGTTCCTAGCTCCAACAGTGGAGTACTACCTGACAGTACAAAACAATACACTCAAATCCCAAAAATAAAAATAAAAAATAAATATAGAGATATTAGAACGAGCAATGTCAGAATTCGGAACGTTGAATTTCTGGTCCAAATGCCGATCTAATATCCAAAAGTAATTTTCGGATGTAGGTAATAATGCAAGAAATGTTCTGAGCAAATAATGTAAGAAATAACACACACAAAAATATACTGCAAAATTGGTTACAGGGCGACCATGTCCATAGGCGCCATCTCCGCTAACGTGTCATTTCAACCCTGACAAAGAGTTCTAAAGAATCACTCTCTTTGAAACACTTCTTAATTGCACATTTACAAATTGAGACATGAATGGATGCAGAAGAACATAATACCCGTGTCTGTGATTCACTGTGGCCTGTTGCTTGGGACAGGACCTCCAAAACTGCCACTTGGATTATTTCTCACTGCTGGATCATGAGAAAGCACCAGTCATGAGATGCGAGGCTGCAGCAAACAAGGAAAGATAAATATAACCAGCTTTCCTAGGCTAAAAAAGCAGGACGTATTTACAGTTAACATGCCAAACATACACGATATATACAAAAGTATGTGGACATCCCTTCAAATTTGTGGATTCAGCTATTTCAGCCACACTTGCTGCAATCTCCAAAGACATACATTGGCATTAGAATGGCCTTACTGAAGAGCTCAGTTACGTTCAAGGTGGCACCATCATAGGATGCCACCTTTCCAACAAGTCAGTTTGTCAAATTGCTGCCCTGCTAGAGCTGCCCAGTTCGACTGTAAGTGGTGTTATTGTGAAGTGGAAACGTCTAGGAGCAACAACAGGAGGTGGTAGGTCACACAAGCTCACAGAAAGCGAGGTCCATACAGAAATGGTTTGTCGAGATCGGTGTGGAATACCTTTATTTGACTAGGCAAGTCAGTTTAAGAACAAATTCTTATTTACAATGACGGCAAACACTGGCCAAACCCGGACGACGCTGGGCCAATTGTGCACCGCCCTATGGGACTCTCAATCACGGCCGATTGTGATACAGCCTGGACTCGAACCAGGTTGTCTTTAATGACGCCTCTAGAACTGAGAACCAGTGCCTTAGAGCTCTGCGCCACTCGGGAGCCCGACAGGCCTCCACAGAGCCCTGACCTCAACCCCATTAAACACCTTTGGGATGAATTGGAACACCGACTGCGAGCCAGGCCTAATCGCCCAACAGCCCTAATACTCTTGTGGATGTATGGAAGCAAGTTCCCACAGCAATGGTCCAACATCTAGTAGAAAGCCTTCCCAGAAGAGTGGAGGCTGTTATAGCAAAGGGGGGACCTACTACAAATTAATGGCCATGTTTTTGGAATGAGAGTTTCGACAGTGTCCACATACTTTGTCATGTAATGTACTTTAGCGCCATTCAGATTATCACGGTTGTGAAAATATGTACCTCTCACCCTCAAGCCATCTAGAAGAAACTGAGCTCATGAGTTCCATGCTTTTCCCCAGCAGGGTCAGACATCACAATATAGTCACTATCTGCTTGCCATCTAGAATGGATACAGTACAAGGTGTCAAAACCTTTAATACAGTTGTTTCATGTGTTGAGCTTTAATAGATGTGTCACTTCACCCAAACAAGTCCCTGCCAACGCCTCAGTGGGCAGACAGGGTCAACCAGTTACCCAACCCTCACCAGCTTGCTAGAGGGATGGGTGAGGATGGTTTCATGTGCTGCTCAGTGAAAGCAGGCAGAGAAAGATGTTAGGTAAATACTTGAGTAAATCCAGGCCATAATGGATGGCATCAGATGAAATTGACTGACAATTTCTCAATATTTAGAAGGCTGTGTTCAAGACATGACAGCTGGTATTGTGTTTCCAGTACAGACAGGCCCCTCCCTCCTTTAGGTAAAGTATTACATACACAGCGCCACTAACGGCAGAAGAAACGATGACTCAAAACTAAAACGGTTATGACAGCCATACCAGCTGAGAGCCTTTCCTAGCATTGCAAGCAGACACCTGCAAAACCAATGGGGGTGACATTTTATGTGCACATTTGCCTCGGCATTTAGACAACGAATTAGGTATATGCAGTTACCCATCTGGTCAATTTTAGGGAAATTCAGCTTGGTGGCAGGTCAGACAGCCATTATCACTGACAAATGTGGAGGTTGTTTAATCATTGTGTCACTCCAGTCTCCGTTAACCCCTGATTTACATAAGGTACATCAATAGACTGACAATGTCATCGTAGCACAAGCAGGGGGGGGGGGGGGTGTTATATTAAGTTGCTAGATGAGATAGCTCTGAACTCCTTGCCATTTGAAAAAAATAAATAGCTCTAGAGGAAGTCTTCAAAGCCAACAGTACTATTACATTGATTTGGCATAACTGCAAGTCTCAATCCCCAGTATTAACAGATGCGGTGTAGTCAAGCATAAGCATTCACTAATTTAAGCTATTGACAATGTTCATAGATTCTGCTAGACAGAAGATTACCACTCCTGAGTGTTCAGCCATTTACCTGATGTTGAAGTAAAGCATTCCCTGAAAATCATGTAATGGTGTAAAAGAAAAGACAACACGATATGTATTTTTGGTTTTTAATCGAAAGGCCATGCCTCCCAGTTAAGATCTTAACATATCACTTTAAATGGTACAGGTGGGACAAAACAATACATCTGCAAGAAATAGTACAAAGACTAAACATCACTGAGGAATGTAACAAATTAAATAAGCAAAAGAAAGCAAAACTGTGCACCATCACTATTGCTGCACTGCAGGACCCCCCCCCCCCACAAGGACTTGATAGAGGTTAAAAAAAATCAATTGAACCCTGTGTAAAAAATTAAACAGTACAATTTTGGATAGAGTATAGGACTAAACAAGACAAAAAAGCAATAAGTTACCATCTTTACTTTCATGTGGATGTTTACTGTGGGAATTGAGGGGGCATTGAGTAAGGCACCATGGGCTGTGGCGCTTGTTGCTGTGTGAAGGGGAACTGTTGATGGCTCATGCCATTCTGTGTACCTCCCTGGTTGGCATTAAACTGTGGGGCCTGGAAGTTCTGCGTTGGGAACGCCCCGGCCTGGCTGGTACCATAGTTTGACTGGCCGTTGCTGCCGTAGCCGCCAAAACCATTGCCGCTTTTGTCAAAGCCACTTGCCCCATAGCCTCCACTCTGTGAATTTGTGCCAAAGACCTTCTTTGGTCCACTGTCAAAACCTCTATCGTTTTCCCTGTCCCTAAAGCTACTGAAGTCACGCCTGCCCCCGGAGGAGTACCTGTCCCGGCGGTCATCCCTAAATCCACTACCACCTCTGCCTCCCCTTGAATGACCTGAAAGGAACAACAAGAACAAATTAGAATGGGCTTTCATGCTAGTTTGAGTGATATGAAATGGGTACATTGGAAAACACTGTAGGGGGGTAAATGGCTAACACAAAAATAAATCAAGATCCCATAGCTTTGACTGTGCCAAACCCATCCACGTCAACAAAAAAAGGGGGAAAAAAATGGCTGCAGCTGAACCACAGTTCCTGTATCTCACCAATTAGATTTACCTCCTCTGTCCGCCATCTGGAGGAGTTTAGGGTTGATGGCTTGGTTGGCCTCACGGAGCACAGCAACGAGGTCGCTGGCCTGCCTCATGTTGTTGGGGGTGAAGAAGGTGTAGGCTGTGCCAGTCTTTTGGCTCCGGGCAGTTCTGCCGATGCGGTGGATATAGTCCTCAGAGTTGTTGGGGTAGTCAAAGTTGATGACAAATTTCACATCTTCAACATCTGTAGGATGTGTTGCAGTGTGGCAACAAAAAACAGAGGGAGCGCACAAAGATGCACACCACAACAGCCAGACCAAAAGAGCAAAGTTAGTACAACCATTCACTGGATGTAGCTGGGTTTTCCACTAGGCTGTAAAGAATAGCATTAGACAACTTCAGAAAGACTAAATCTGTGGGGATACTACGGTGGGAAGAGAGAAACGATGCACACTCCAAATGCTTCCAATCCAGATAACCTCAATTAATTCTCAACAGCCCCCACCCCTAAACAAGGATCAGAAGTCTTCCCATAAAGGAGTATGCATTCACTAGTCCATTCCCATTGCAGAAAACTCCCCACACAATGCCAAGTGACTGCAGGGTGCTTCTACACAGTAAGGCCACTATGCGCACTGTTGCTTCATGTGCCAAAACAAGGACCTTATGGTGATAACGAAGGCCCTTCCCACTCATAAGAAGCTCGCTATAAAGGCCACACTGCAACGTCTTGCCAAGACCATAAACAATTGGGAAAAGCTAAAAGATGGAGCCACTTACTCCTGTGACCCATAACAAAAGTACCCCCAGTCTCATCAAGAACCAGTGTTCACGTGATCAAATGTCTCTCGTTGGCAGGTCTCGACATGACTTGAAACGCAGGTGAGGGAGGAGTGCGAGCTTGGATTTTGTCCCCAGCCAACTGACATGACCCACTGACACTAAGCGCCAGTAGCCATATCATTACAGAGGTGAACGTGTAATTGGACTTACAACTGCGCTCAAAACAGAAGTTTAGGAAACTGCCACATTTGTCAAACAAGTTTGAGAAAAGCTACACCTTCCAGAACTCGATGACTTGCAATACAATGCCCAAACCGACATGCAAGACATGGAAGCAGCAGAGCCTGGTGGAGCCATGAGCTTGGGTGTGAAGCAGTCCAAACCGATGCCAGAGAACAGCTGCATTTACAGGGGTGCAGCGGCTAACCCTCATTTAGGCCCCCCTTTGGGCAGCCCAGCGTGATAGTCAGCACTCAGGCCCCGCCACCTCTGTATGTGACTGGGTGATGTCCCAGTCAGGACACCTCCAAGAGTCCTCCTTCCCCCTCTGGAGACCTGGGCGTGTCATGCCAAGGCCCTGCCTCAAAAGACCGCTCCTTCAGATAGGGGAGAAACTCAGAAGGCAGAAGTTACAGAAAGAACCACTTTCTCTCAGAAAAAAAGTTGGTACAAGGGACCAAGGACAGAATGAAACTAACCTAGACCCCTGGAAGCGACGTCTGTGGCAATGAGAATTGGAGCCTTTCCGAACTTGAACTCTGAAAAAAGGAAAGGAAATTGATAGCTGGACATAAGAGGTTGTCTCATACTAAATTGTTCTTGTGATAAAACTCACCATTGAGCACCCAGTCCCTCTCCTGCTGACTCTTGTCTCCATGGATGCCCATTGCTGGCCAACTAAAAGGAGCAAGTGTCAATTAAGTCCAGTAAAACACATGAGTACCGAGTTTAAAGAACGAAGTATTGATGCCACTTACCCATCCCGCCTCATCCTCCTAGTGATCTCATCACATCGCCTCTTGGTCTCTGTAAAGATTATTGTCTTGTTCTCCTTCTCACTCATGATCTCTTCAAGTAGGCGGAGGAGTCTGGAAGGGGAAAGCCGGGAAGCATTCAATTAGTGACCAAACAAAAGCGGCTAAGTCATATTTTCCACCCATTACATATACAGTACAGAAATACCACAGGACTCACTTGTCTTCCTTCTCGCCATCATTGCAAACATCCACGATCTGCAAGATGTTGTGGTTGGCACTCAGCTGCAGAGCTCCCACATTGATCTGGACGTAGTCCTTCAGGAAGTCCTCTGCCAGCTGGCGCACCTCTTTGGGCCAGGTGGCACTCCACATCAGAGTCTGTCGGTCAGGCTGGAGAGAAGGAAGGTGTCAGAATTTTCCCTTGGCTGTACCCAGTGAGATCAGTAGACTTAGCACATTAATGCATCACAACAGAACTCACTCTGATTTGGTCCACAATTTTTCGGATTTGTGGTTCGAAACCCATGTCCAGCATTCGGTCAGCCTCATCCAGGACCAGGTAAGTGCATCTGCGCATGTTGGTCTTTCCCGCTTCCAGGAAGTCAATAAGCCTGCCAGGTGTGGCAATGCAAATCTCCACACCTATAATAAACAATCTTGAGCACCAAATTCCATAGATTCAAATCAGCCAAATACATAGAGTGGTTGTGGAACTTACCTCTATCCAGGTCACGGAGCTGTGGCCCTTTGGGCGCGCCCCCATAAACGCAGACAGACTTCAGGCGAGAAGCTCTGCCATACTCTGCTGCCACCTGCTGGACCTGCTGAGCCAGCTCACGGGTAGGGGCAAGCACTAAGCACTGAAAGAAAGATTGAATACCATAAATCCATGTTGGGTGGATGCGAGATTAGATACAAGTCTGAATATCCATGGGTACTTACAATAGGGCCATCTCCACGTTCCAGGAAAGGCTGGTGGTTAATGTGCACGATTGCAGGCAACAAGTACTGCAAAAAAAAAAATTACATTGCATTACAATAAAGAAAAACACTATCAGTCCTCTTATTTTTAAGAGCCATTATAAGTTGCTGGAATAGTCATCAAGGCTAAGATTCTCACACTTACCGAGAGAGTTTTCCCAGAGCCTGTCTGTGCAATGCCAACCATGTCCTTGCCACTCAACGCCAGTGGCCAACCCTGTGCTTGGATCGGTGTTGGTTCTGACCATCCTGCTTTGTTAATGACATCCATAACATAGGCTGTGGAAAAAGGGGGGTGTACATGAAAACAAACCCAGATTGAAGATCTGGGGGGGGGAAAAAAATATTTAAACTGAATGTGTCAGATATTAATGGATGTGCATACTTGGAAAACTGGCTTCATGGAACTTCATAATTGGATTAGGGCAGTCCCTCCCCTTCACAGTAACAGCTTTAGTACTTCTGTACTGTGTAACCTCTTGCTGCAATGACAAACATGTAGAGAGAGACTCAGATCAATTGGCATGGCAATGCAAAAGACAACTACACCAAATGGCCATTGGTGATATGGGGAAAAAAGGAACCTATGTAAGAACACATGACAATTGTAACATTACAGAAAATTCAGCTGCATCTGGATTTTGACCACTGGATTACATACCGGAGATCTACGATTAACATCGGGGTGCTCTTGGTAAAAGTTCTTTTCAAATTTAGAGAGTTCGTCAAGGTTCCAGTGCTTCTTGCGCAGTCTATCACCGGGATTACCAAACTTCCCCCCACCACCACCACCTCCTCTTCCGCCGCCTCCAAAACGAGGTGGTCCGCTGCCATAACTGGGGAAATGGATGGTCTAATGTTAGTCACGCCAACCAATGTAAAAGAGATGTAGGTTACCTGTGGATAAACTCGCTTGAGTAAATACAATCAAAGAAAAGTAAATTTTTAGATTTAACAGAACTAGCAGTCAGGGTGTAACTAATTTAACATTACCCCAACTTCAATACAATGCAGAAGCTACTGCCAGCCTTAACAAACTAGAAGAAATGCTTGGCTTACTGGACTCTGATTCGCGTAAAAAAAATAAAAAAAAAACCCACAGCAATCTTCAATATATATCCAGCACAGGAACAATGAAAAAAAAAAAACCCGGCCGGCATTTTGTATCCGCATTCAATAATGCCACATGGCGTACAAATTTATTTAGTCGGCTAGCTTACCGGTTATCGGACATTTTCTGTACGATGAGGCACAATGTTAATGTTAAGATTAACGTTATGAAAAGGTGATAACGTGAATAAAAAAAATTACAACCGCGGACTAACTTGTTCGTATTTTAATAAGCAGGCCTCCAGCTAAGACTTTTCGGATTCAGATCAGGCCTCTTGCTAGTTTCATGACGAAACGAGGCCTTTACAAAAACGTTGGTCCTTTCTGATTCTAAATACATTTCGATAGGTAACATTTTAAAAGTTTTAAAAAACGTCAGTCTGAGTAAAAAAATTAAATACGAAATATACCTAGCTAGTTAAACGAATACGCTAGCTACCGTTATCCCGTGCGTCATGTCAGCCATTTCTGGCGAGACAACGAGGTGTTAAATTCGCCTAAAATTAATTCAAACACTTACCCTCTATCTCTACCACGATCTCTGTCGGAAAATCCAGGCATCTTGTAAACAAAGTGTATAAATAAAAACGATAAATAAACTACGCCTGAAAATCCGATATCAAACGCGAACTGCCGTGATGATGCTGAAATGCCGGTGAACTAAAAAAAGAGATTCGGCTTTTATTGCATGAGGAAGTGTCACGGTCTGAGTGAAGTATTAATCCGCCGTGAACTGACTACACCGCAGCACATTGCATAACGTCACATTCAAAGCTATTTGGAAGGAACACGTGCATATTTTGCGTCTATGTTCCGAAAATGTTGTGAAATGGAGGAGGTAATTTTGTCGCAATGTGTTTATAATGTTGAAGGCGCCTTATAGATAAAGTATCTGTATCCCACATGGAAATCTATTATATAAAAAAGGTTTTGAAACATAAGCTATGCCAAATTAAATCTCTAATACGACAGAATGCTATTGTGTACAACTTGTGGAATTTAGATAGGTATTAGTATTATTGTCAATGTATCACATTTTATCAGGTGTATCACAATAACCACGTTTCCATCTAGTTTTATACTAGTAAATTCATAACGTATTAACAGCTGTGACAAATGCCGACGGTGTGTCCATAAAATGATTTATGTGAGAAATTCACGCGACGATATGGTATGACTCGGGAAACCATTCCGTTTATTGGGCTACATTTGAAATCAATTATTATGAACTTCATAGGTTGGTAAAAGTTCACGGTGATCTTGATGCTCATTTCCAATAAATATTGAGGGTCTAATTCTGGTGACATGATGATCGATGCTTGACTGCCGTTTGACAAACAAATTCTCGCTTTTAGGTGTATCAGAGCGATATATTTACACATAGCTCTCTGGGTGTTTCACTTGGGATTATTTAATGAAACCTGTTGGCGAAAGCATATGTACAAAAAAAAAACAGTTGTGATCCGGTTGCTTTCCTTTTACCATAAGTGACGTCAGTGCTCAAAGAAAGCACATTCAGTAAAAGGAAATATGGCTAGATGGCAGTCTCAAACTAGTGCAGTCGATATGCAGGAACATCTCCCTAAAATTAGAGTTCTGCTGAGTACTTTGGCGTAAAATATGGTAGACCTAAAGCCACTTAATCAGTTTATGTTTTTAATGAATAATAGACTAAAGGGTTTTTGGAAATTGGAAAAGCTGCTCTGTAATGTGAAAATGTTGATTTACAGTAAAAGGTCCCTAACCTCAGAACTTGTTAGTGTAGTTCTGGGTCAGTTGTCTATATATTTTTTCACTAAAATGCCTTTAATAGGCTACTGCCGTTAATTACAGTGCCTTCGGAAAGTATTCACCAATGGTGACTCTAAAACAGTTACTGAGTTTAATGTCTGTGATAGAAAACTGAGGATCGACCAACAACATTGTAGTTACTCCACAATACTAACCTAATTGACAGAGTGAAAAGAAGAAATCCTGTACAGAATACAAATATTCGGAAACCTGCATCCTGTTTGCAATAAGGCACTAAAGTAAAACTGCAAAAAAAGTGGCATAGAAATTAACTTTTTGTCCTGAATACAAGCATTGTTTGTGGCAAATCAAACAAATCCCATTTCTATCACAGCCAGTAAACTCTGTAACTGTTTTAAAATAAGCATTGGCCTCATGGTGAAATCTCTGAGTGGTTTCCTTCCTCTCCGGCAACTGAGGGTGCATTGATACCGCATCCAAAGGAATATTCAGTGTCTGCTTTTTTTATTTTCACCCATCTACTTATTTATGAGGCATTGGAAAATCTTCCTGGTCTTTGTGGTTTAATCTGTGCTGAAATGCACTTCTCGACTGAGGGACCTTACATTTAATTGTATGTGTAGGCTACAGAGATGGGTTAGTCATTCAAAAACCATGTTAACTACTATTATTTGACACAGAGTGAGTCGGTGGAATCTATTATGTGACTTGTTAAGCACATTTTTACTCCTGAACTTATTTGGGGTTACCATAACAAATACTTATTGGCTCCAAACATTTCAGCTTTTCATTTGTAAAAATGTCTACAAACAAAATTGCACTTTGACATTATGGGTAATTGTGTGTAGATCAGTAACACAAAATCTAAATTGAATCCATTTTAAATTCAGTCTGTAAAACACAACAAAATGTGGAAAAAGTCAAAGGGTGTGAATACTTTCTGAAGGCACTGTACGTGATCAAGTTTAATATGCAGAGTGGTGTACCACTGCTTGGATCTACGAAATAACATCAATGTCAAGGTTGGCTGTAGGCTACCACAGAAACAATCTGTTTAGGCCTATACAGTCCATCACACTACCAAAAATGACCTTATGTATGCCCATTCCTTTGAGCAAATAGATACTGATACCCCAAGCCCCCTCCTATCACCACCATCATCATTGATGAAAGCACTTCAGTTCACGCCTCTGCTGCTCAGGACATGCCAGACTCATTCTAATTCAAATAAATGCTCAAATTAAAATGAAAAGCTTTACAGCTCCCACTTTGTCAAGATTTAAAAGCTGGTTAAAGGATGACATAAAACATACTAGTGTGCTATAATACTTCATCTTCAAGTAAACACGGCCCTAAACTGACCTGTTTATTGTATCGTGGTAATCAAACTAGTGTAGTATTGTAATAACAGCCGTTACTCCAGATTTTGTTTAACATTTCCTGCTCTTATACTGTATATAAAATGCCCAATGTCATCTTTCTCATTTCCAAAGTAACCCTTCTCGTATCCCCTTTCCTGATTTGAAGTCAGAGACCCGATAGCAGACAATACTCTTCATGTACTACGCTATTCTCAATTACAGTTGCTAAGGAAAATAACCTCTCCCTCAACGTCAACAAAACAAAGGAACTGATTGTGGAATTACCTTCCAGCGGGTGGTGAAGACAGCCCAGTACATCATTGGGACCGTGTTTACACCCAACCAGGACATTACTCGAAACGGTGCCGGAGGAAGGCACGCTGCATCATCAAGGACCCACACACCCAAACCACGAGCTGTTCTCTCCCTTACCGTCAAGGAGACGGTATCGGAGCATTAGGTTTGATACCAACAGGCTCAGATACCGTTTCTATCTACAAGCCATCAGACTGCTGAACACTTGAACTGGACTGATCACCTGCTGATTCTCTGCACCTTAGCACACATCACAACTGCTGCTACTAGGCTCTTATAATGCTGCTCAAATTATACACTTGCAATTTATACACACCCGAGTCAATACTTTGTAGAAGCACTTTTGGTGGCGCTTACAGCTTTGAGTCGTCGTAGGTATGTCTCGATCATCTTTGCACATCTGGATTTGGGGATTTTCTCCCATTCTTCCTTGCAGATTTTCTCACATTTTGTTAAGTTAGATGGGGAGTGGCAGTGAACAGCAATCTTCAAGTCTTTCCACAGATTTTAAATGGGATTCAAGTCAGAGCTTTGTCTGGCCACTGAAGGACTTTCACATTCTTGTTTGGAAGCCATTTCAGTGTTGCATTGGCTGTATGCTTGTGGTATTTGTCCTGTTGGAACGTAAATCATTGCCCCAGTCTAAGGTCATTTAGACTCTGAAGAAGGTACTTATCAAGGATTTGCCTGTATTTTGCTCCATTCATTGTTCACTCTATCCTTACAAGTCTCCCAGTCCCTGCCATTAAAAAGCATCCCCATAGCATGATGCTGCCACCACCATGCTTCACGGTATAGGGATGGTGTTAGATTGGTGTTGAGCTGTGCCTGGTTCTCTAGACAGCGCTTTGCATTCAGGCCAAAGTGTTAAATTCTTGTCTCATCAGACTACAGAATCTTTTGCCATATGCTCTCAGAATCTTTCACATGCCTTTTTGCAAACTCCAGACATGCTGTCATGTCCCTTTTTATAATATAATATACTGTAAATAATATATACTGAACAAAAATATAAACACAAGATGCAAAGTGTTGGTCCCATGTTTCATGAGCTGAAATAAAAAATATTCCAGAAATGTTCCATATGTACAAAAAGCTTATTTCTCTCAAATTTTCTGCACAAATCCCTGTTAGTGAGCATTTCTCCTTTGCCAAGAAAATCTATCCACCTGACAGGTGTGGCATATCATGAAGCTGATTAAACAGCAGGATCATTACACAGGTGCACCTTGTGCTGGGGACAATAAAAGGCCACTAAAATGTAGTTTTGTCACAATTGGCATGCTGACTGCAGGAATGTCCAAAAGAGCTGTTGCTAGAGAATTGAATGTTCATTTCTACCATAAGCCGCCTCCAACGTAATTTTAGAGAATTTGGCAGTACATCCAACCAGCCTCACAACTGTAGACCAGGTTTAACCACGCCAGCCCAGGACCTCCACATCTGGCTTCTTCACCTGTAGGATCGTCTGAGGGGGTGGTGCTGATAAGTATTTCTGTCTGTAATGAAGCCCATTTTGTGGGGAAAAACTCATTCTAATTGGCTGGGCCTGGCTCCCTGTCATGTTTAATGTATAGATTAGTGCCTAATGAATTTATTTAAATTGACAGACTTCCTTCTATGAACTGTAACTCAGTAACATCTTTGAAATTGTTGCATGCTGTTTATATTTTTGTTCAGTATAATATTATATCTCAGGAGGAACCCTTCCATAAAGCCCAGATTCATGAATTGCTGTAGACTGTTGCCCTTCTGGCAGGTTCTCCCATCTCAGCCACAGAACTCTGCAGTTCTGTTAGTGGTCATTGGGGTTCTTAGCCACCTCCCCGACCAAGGTCCTTCCTGCCTGATTGCTCAGTTTGGTCAGACGACCAGCTCTATGTTTTCTCAATTTCCAATGATAGAGACCATTGTGCTCTTAGAAACTTTTAACACTCTAGAAATTGTTTTATACCCTTCCCCAGATATATTCCTCATCACAATTCTATCTTGGAGATAAAAGGACAGTTCCTTGGACTTCAGGATATAGTTTCTGCTCTGACATGCACTGTCAACTGTGGGACCTTATATAGACAGGTGTGTTTCTTTCTAAATCATGTCCAAACAATTGAATTGGCCACACGTGGACTCCAATCCAGTTGTAGTGACGTCAATGATGATCAAAGGAAATTGAATGCACAGGAGCTCAAATTGAGCTCCTGAATACTGCGAAATTCTGCCCAAATCCTTTGAAAGCCCCCAAAATCTCTCACATACACAGACAAAAGACAAGGCACAGCCACATACAAGGTGCCTCATATTATTTGACAAAGGCAAGTTTAATTAGACCTAAATTACACACAAAAATAAAATACTCTTACAAAAATGATAGTGTTAAGTACATCTAATTGCATCAGTCAGCTATAAGAGATATAGTCCTGCTCGTGGATCATGCAAAAAAATTAAGCAACAAAAAGCTGCATCTAAAATTTGACTTGTTAATAAAAAGTTCAATTTTTCAGGGAGGCAGCTATGGAGTAATGCAGAGAGATTGTGTAAGAAACAGACTGTCGAGGGATCTTTTTGTGCCTTTTAAAGTAAATGAATATGTTTAGATATAAAATCAATCAGTCCATGACCTATCTGGTAAATAGATAGAAGTCACCTAGTACATACGGCGACAAATAGTTCTGTATGTGTAAAAATAAAATAAAAATTAAGTTAAAGATAAATTACAGGTTGTGTGATCTACATTAATGAACAATAACCTATCACAGTACAAAGCACCATCTGAGGACACGTCACTTTGCATAAACCTCTATAAAAGAAAAAGATGAGCAATTCATTTTCAATGTATGCTAACTTTAAGAACAGTCCACGGTCATAGATTGCTAGACAGGCAGCCTTTAAAAAAAAAAGAAAACATTCAACAATGTGTTTGAATGAGTAGAAAATAAATATGTTCTCCCCCAAACCCATACTTGTAGAGCTAGGTTCAGGTGAGTAGAATTAGGGGGTTCATCTCATTCATTCAGATTTAATTTATAGCCAATATGGAGATATAGAACCCCAACTATCACATGTCAATGTCTACTGTTGGGTTACAATACATATGACAAATGTGGACTTTATAGCCGCTCAACATAATGTAATGTATAAGTCATTCAACCATTACAGAGGAAAAGGTTTTGTATCTGACCACGTCAGCTCCCAAATAATACAACAACTAATATGACATCTCCTGAGAATGTGGCTTGAGGTCTGAGTGATGTTTGTTCAATTCATTGCAACTTTTTGTATGTAGTTTGCTATGCGCCCATCTCAGCCCCAGGTATAAGACTGGTTGCCAATATCTTGAAAGAATTGAGCAAACTGCTGTCTTATTTAGCACCAGAAGACCATAACCGGAAGGTAGTAGTAGTTATTTGCCAGAATGACAAGAGTTGCACTTACAAAGGATGTGTGTAATCTTCACATAACAAAATGTATCAGGGTAGCAGGGACTCTTAGCCATTATTTTGTGGGGACAGAACAGATCACCTTGAAGAAACAATCATGAAATCATGAGAAATTCCTATGGAACTCATCATACATACCCCACCACAAGTACCTACTGGATGATGTCACTGGAATTTAAAGGGTCAGGTTAATATCTAAATAGTTGAAAAGATTCAGTCAAAAGTATTATGTCACTCAGAGGACTGTGTGTATTAAAGACAACCCACCCTTAAGACCACCTCTCTACTTACTGTGTAGGAAAGAGGCTATGTAAAGATTTCCACCACAGCAATCTAAGTGTACTTATTTCAAGCTTAAACATTAACACTTTTAATATTGGCTTTTTTTTTCTGGAATAATGGCAAAAGCTTTCTGAAATATAACAGAAATAAATTATATATATTATATATAATTTTAGTGTTTCTTTTTTAATTTTCCCATTATATAAAAATAACACCATTCAAGCTATTTATTTAAATTTCCAAACAAGCTTAGCTGTCAGACGTGTGACATTGGTTTCTGGGAATGGAGCGCTGAAAACCAGCCCGCTTTCTTTGGACAGGGTCGTTGACAATGGGGCCCTGCATGTCTTTCTCCATAAGGTCAAGTTCTGAACATGTGCTCCAAAGTCCAGCCTCTGAGTGAAGATAGATGCCCCAAGAGTCCTCAGTGGTAGCAGAGGACTCAGTCACCAGGGGGTGCTAAGGAGCCTTCATGCTCCCTTCAGTCCCTGCCTCCAAACATACCAAGCACCATTCAGTGTTGTTGGTAACCATGGGTAACAATGTACTCCATCAAACCAGTGATACCTGTCTTGTTTATGTGGCCAATGTTTTGTTTAGTTGTGGACTTCATGTTCTGCTTGGTAAGATGGTGCGTAGCTACATGGAATACTGACTATTTTTTATAATGCTAAAACTAAACTTATTAAAAAAAGGAAGAGCCAGCCATTTTTGCAGTTCCACAAGTTAGTAAATAGTCTGAGTTATTAGCAGCTGAAAATGTTATTTTTAAAAGAGGGGGGTGAGGGGGAACCCCTAGACAGACGAGACTGCTCGCTCAGGTCTCCTCTGCCTCCCCCCCTCGGCCTGGCCACATGTCCCTATTGTGGGCGAGAGAGTCCTTGGGCCACTGGACCACAGACGCCCCATTCCCCTGGGTGAAATGGATGGTGGGGTCTGACTATGGTCGAGTTCCTCCACTCCTTGTTCCTGCCGACCCCTGCGTCAGCAGCGTCTCACTCCACAGCAAAGCCACACGTCTCCTCGATAGCAGTGAGCAGCTTGTCATACAGCTTGTCATAGTTCTCGTAGGGAGGAATGTCGACCCGGTTGAAGCTGAACAAACAGAGGGCAAGAGAGACTTGAGCTTGAGCCTTTGGTATTAGGACCTCTCTATGTTCATGGTTAACATATACATGGGTGGAAACCTAAACCTAAAGCATGATGTTGATATATCAAAGTGCCCTTCCCAGCTTTGACAAAGGCATACATTGTTCCTGAAGGGCAAGCTGCAGGGTCAGAGCAGACAGACACTCACCAGGTGTGGGCTTTGGGCAGGTTGTTGGAGCTGGCATCGATCTGGTGGATGGTGAAGAGTCGTGGGCCTGCAGCACCTGTAACATATCAACAGTTACTGTGAAGCACAACGGCAGAGCACACTTCACTCACACACAAAAGACATTACTGTACTGGACAGTTTGCTCAGCACTCTGCGGCGCCAAGTGTGGGCACTAAGAGCACTGGGTTTGTGTATGTTGTCATCGGCCTGCGCGGACCTTGGTATTGAGACCAGCAGCAGCGATGGTCCTGTTATGTAACATGGAAGAGCAGAGTGAAGCGGCATGCCAGACAGGAAGAGCAGTGGATCACAGTGTGTTCCGCACGCCTGGGTGCTCTCTGGGCATCCTGTCTGACAGACCGGACCCACTGAACTACTGGACTCTGCTCAGCCTGCTCTGCATAGAGGGTTCAGCTCAGGCAACAACAACAACACACTCTGAGGCCTGCCGAGCTGCCTCGGGGAACAGTAGAGTATAATACAAACAACCCTCACCCATCTCCCTCTGGCATAAACATTCGTTACGCTGTCATAACAAATGTTATAAGCCGTCATAACAATCAATATTACATGCCTATAGGGGGTGGACAAGGGCTAGCTAGCAAGCAACTCTCCCAGTGAAGCACAGTGAAACACTGAGAACCTAACTATGTAGCTACTGTACATGTCCCAGGAGGGTGAGTGCTGTGAGGGTACCTTGGAGGGCTTTGAAGCCTTGCAGGGGTACCCTGGAGGAGCCAGTGACAAACTGCAGCAACCTGGCCCGGCGCTCCTCATCGTACGACTCCACGGCCTTCCAGAACCACTTGACAATGTTGGTGTCGGTGGTGCAGTGCTTCAGCCGCGTGTTGGACTTCCAGTCGTTGATGTCGATCTTACCCAGGCCACACACTATGAGCTGAGGTGGAGAGAGGGAGAGAGTGAAATGAAAGTCAAAGGGAAACTGTAGGGAGGAAATGGATGGGGAAAATGCTGATGTCTGGGAGAATGCAGTCCTTTGTAAAGGATGGACAGTGAAGATAAGTACTGCTAGTCTGGGGGATGTGTCTCATTCATACCTCCAGCTCTTTCTCGTCGAAGGCCTTGAGGAGGTGCTGGGAGATGACCTCGTTGAAGCCCTTCTGCAGGGCCAGGAACTGAGCCTCGATGCCTCGCAGGAAACGCCAGTTCACATACAGCCTGTAGGGAGCGAGGGAGAGGGAAAGAGAGAGTCAGAGATCGATGATTCATACTGGAACGTGAAGGCAAAGCCATGATTCTGAGCCTCTTTGAGGGGTATAGCAAAGCCTTTCACATGTACTTCACTCCCTGATCCTAGGTCAGTTAACTGTGGCTGGTCACTTGCCACAAAGCTCATCTGAAATCCAAACAGTATCTCCTCCCTGCTGGGCTTGACTGTCGACTGCTAGACCAACCCTCTTCCTGTGTGGTGAGGAGGGGTCGGTGGGGGAGTACTCACCTGACATACTCCTTCTTGGTGTCCTGGGTGACCTGGATGATTTTGCCGTTGGGTTTGAGTTCGTGCTGGATGATCTCCC